>NC_091301.1:11216741-11281741 GCF_038502225.1 Cherax quadricarinatus
AGCCCCTCACCAACATCAAGGAACCTTCCTTGAGGGGCCCTTCAGTGGAGAGTATGTGTGGGGGGTTGTTGGCTTGTTAGAGGTGAAGGAGTTGTTGGTCCAAGGAATAGGAGTTGCCTCTTACTTCCCCTTCCCCCACTCCATCCCCGCCTTTCCTTCATGGGATTAAAGCCCATATTCTCCAAGCGCTGTATGGCCCCTGCGGGTTTTGCCTTTCTCCATGAATGAGACTAATAATAATATAATGCTAATAACATAATGTTAATAATAATAATATAATGCTAATAATGTAATGGTGATCTTGATAATATAGTGATAATAATAATAATAATAATAATAATAATAATAATAATAATAATATTAATAATAAATCGTGTATTTGCATTGACCATTTAACAAAAAAAAATAAATGTAAGTGTCTGAGTGTTGTTAATTAACACTTGACAACATACCTGATCTCCCAATAAACCTGATCTCCCAATAAACCTGATCTCCCAATAAACCTGATCTCCCAATAAACAGTAAATCATTAATATTTATCCTAAAACTGATTCTTGTTATTGCAAATTTCGACGTTCATCCAAGTTAGCGACGTCTGTTTTGACACGTTTGTAATTTATTATTATTATACGATCCAAGAAGCGTCATCCTTGTCGCAGGTATTGAAAGTATTCTTAATTTAGATTTAGATTTCGCCAGAGAAGTGGTTAGTTTACTGTATATCCCGTATCCATCCTGTGGAGGGTAGCGCAAGAGCATATGGATACACAAAAGGCCTAGGAACTAGGCCTCAAAAAGGGTTAACAGGAGTACATTTAGATATATATCTACAGTTTACCTGGAGGTTCACTTATCTGTTATAAGATAATTTAGGAAATTTACTTTATATGTCTGGTATCTTCTTTTCATTAATAAGATAACGTGTCACATAGGTTATTGTACTGTTTCTCTCTATATTCCTTAACGAGTGTTTATAATTGATAATTAAAGGCAGCCTTAATGACCCTCGAAGGTGCAGTTGATAAGCTTTAAACCCGCCCATTAACGCAGGCAACCTTACGCTGATACATCAGGCCTCTGACGTACGGACCGCCGATACATCGACGACGTCTGTGGTCCGCTCTGCCTCTGCTCTCGGCCAGTGAAATCTCCTCGTCCTGCCTACCAGCGATGCTGTGTGACTCCTACGAGTTTAGCGCTCCCACGTGAATGCAATATTAATCTTAACGTGAGCTAACTTGGCCATACCTTGCCTTAGTCGTTGCTACTGCATCCTTTTAACCTTAACAAGCACTCCGTCTTAACTAGCACCCTCCTCCCCCTCTCGTCACCACCTTTTCCATCTCCACCCCCCCCCACTCATATATTTCTTCGTGGTTCATTCACATATTTCTTCCTTCAGCTGGCACCATCTACATGCTCGGAACTGATAGACGAATACAAAGTTGTGGTATCCCCGGCACTGTTAATCAACATGGGTTGGGTGAAACGCGTTGCTCCTGAGTCATCAGGGAGCACACGACACCGGCTCTCACTTGTAAATGGTATTGTTGTAACGACAAGCTGTGGATAAGGATATTCCTATGCAGTTAAATATATTCAGTAAAAGAAACGTTTCGCCACGAGTGACTTCATTGGCCCTGTCAAGAGTGATGAAGCGTATCCTTTAATAAATGTCCTGAACTGTTTATATAAGTACACTTATTAACGACACCGGCTTTCGGACTGACACCCTCGTACCAAACCCGCTGGCGGGCAGAAAGGATTCGTTCAACACAGGGACCACTGTGAGAGATCGGACACGCTACCAAGATTCACTGAGGTTCCTCTCAGGTGTACTGGGACCCCTCCCAGACAAAGAGGGGTCTCTTTCAGACAGAGAGTTTCTTTCTCAAACAGAGGGGGTCTTTGCCACACAGAGAAAGCTTCGCACAGAAGATGGGGGCCCATCAGAGACAGAAAGGGCCTCTCCCAGACAGAAAAGGGGGCCCTCATCCTCTCCCAGACATCATGGGTCCGTCTGAGACACGGTGGGCCCCTTTGCCCAGGATATAGTTTTGTGTTTCCATAGTTGGGTCGTCAGACATTTTTATTTCTCGGTCATAACATTCTCCACACGCTTATTATGATACTCTCTCACAGAAATGTTGTCTTGCAGCATCCATGGTATCTTGCAGCATCCATGATGTCTCGCAGCATCCATGGTGTGTCGCAGCATCCATGGTGTCTCGCAGCATCCATGGTGTCTCGCAGCATCCATGGTGTCTCGCAGCATCCATGGTATCTTGCAGCATCCATGGTGTCTCGCAGCATCCATGGTATCTCGCAGCATCCATGGTGTCTCGCAGCATCCATGGTGTCTCGCAGCATCCATGGTGTCTCGCAGCATCCATGGTGTCTCGCAGCATCCATGGTGTCTCGCAGCATCCATGGTGTCTCGCAGCATCCATGGTGTCTCGCAGCATCCATGGTATCTTGCAGCATCCATGGTGTCTCGCAGCATCCATGGTGTCTCGCAGCATCCATGGTGTCTCGCAGCATCCATGGTGTCTCGCAGCATCCATGGTGTCTCGCAGCATCCATGGTGTCTCGCAGCATCCATGGTGTCTCGCAGCATCCATGGTGTCTCGCAGCATCCATGGTGTCTCGCAGCATCCATGGTGTCTCGCAGCATCCATGGTGTCTCGCAGCATCCATGGTGTCTCGCAGCATCCATGGTGTCTCGCAGCATCCATGGTGTCTCGCAGCATCCATGGTATCTCGCAGCATCCATGGTGTCTCGCAGCATCCATGGTGTCTCGCAGCATCCATGGTATCTTGCAGCATCCATGGTGTCTCGCAGCATCCATGGTATCTCGCAGCATCCATGGTGTCTCGCAGCATCCATGGTGTCTCGCAGCATCCATGGTGTCTCGCAGCATCCATGGTGTCTCGCAGCATCCATGGTGTCTCGCAGCATCCATGGTATCTTGCAGCATCCATGGTGTCTCGCAGCATCCATGGTGTCTCGCAGCATCCATGGTGTCTCGCAGCATCTATGGTGTCTCGCAGCATCCATGGTGTCTCGCAGCATCCATGGTGTCTCGCAGCATCCAAGGTGTCTCGCAGCGCAATAAGTGTCCGGGGCCCAAGACTGTTCAACAGCCTCCCACCAGCAATAAGGGGCATTACGGGAAGACCCCTGGTTGTCTTCAAGAGGGAGCAGGACAGATACCTAAAGACGGTGCCGGATCAGCCGGGCTGTGGTTCGTACGTTGGATTGCGTGCGGCCAGAAGTAACAGCCTCGTTGATCAGGCCCTGATCCACCGGGAGGCCTGGTCGTGGACCGGGCCGCGGGGGCGTTGATCCCTGGAATGCCCTCCAGGTAGACTCCAGGTAGCATCCATGGTGTCTCGCAGCATGTATGGTGTCTCGCAGCATCCACGGTGTCTCGCAGCATCCATGGTGTGATCGTTAATTATCAAGATGCAAGTGTGGAGCCTCAGAACGTCCTTGACCAAGGTTGATGTGCCGAGCTTCACACACACACACACACACACAAGGTCAGGAACAGGGTTCGAATCCAACGCATTGCTTGAAAAAAAAATGCAAATATTTGGCCTAAGAAAATAAGATTACTGAATTTTTCTTTTTGGTATTTTAAGAATTTACCAAAAATTTAAGTAGTGAAAAAGTTGTGTACAGAATAGGTTTAGATGCACTACAATAATAGCACAACACCGTGACTAGAACACCACAGGCACAACACCGTGACTAGAACACCACAGGCACAACACCGTGACTAGAACACCACAGGCACAACACCGTGACTAGAACACCACAGGCACAACACCGTGACTAGAACACCACAGGCACAACACCGTGACTAGAACACCACAGGCACAACACCGTGACTAGAACACCACAGGAACAACACCGTGACTAGAACACCACAGGAACAACATCGTGACTAGAACACCACAGGCACAACACCGTGACTAGAACACCAGAGGCACAACACCGTGACTAGAACACCACAGGCACAACACCGTGACTAGAACACCACAGGCACAACACCGTGACTAGAACACCACAGGAACAACACCGTGACTAGAACACCACAGGAACAACATCGTGACTAGAACACCACAGGCACAACACCGTGACTAGAACACCACAGGCACAACACCGTGACTAGAACACCACAGGCACAACACCGTGACTAGAACACCACAGGCACAACACCGTGACTAGAACACCACAGGAACAACATCGTGACTAGAACACCACAGGCACAACACCGTGACTAGAACACCACAGGCACAACACCGTGACTAGAACACCACAGGCACAACACCGTGACTAGAACACCACAGGAACACCACAGGAACACATCGTGACTAGAACACCACAGGCACAACACCGTGACTAGAACACCACAGGCACAACACCGTGTGACTAGAACACCACAGGCACAACACCGTGACTAGAACACCACAGGCACAACACCGTGACTAGAACACCACAACACCGTGACTAGAACACCACAGGCACAACACCGTGACTAGAACACCACAGTCACAACACCGTGACTAGAACACCACAGGCACAACACACCGTGACTAGAACACCACAGGCACAACACCGTGACTAGAACACCACAGGCACAACACCGTGACTAGAACACCACAGGCACAACACCGTGACTAGAACACCACAGGCACAACACCGTGACTAGAACACCACAGGCACAACACCGTGACTAGAACACCACAGGCACAACACCGTGACTAGAACACCACAGGCACAACACCGTGACTAGAACACCACAGGCACAACACCGTGACTATAAGACCACAGGCACAACACCGTGACTATAACACCACAGGCACAACACCGTGACTATAACACCACTGGCACAACACCGTGACTATAAGACCACAGGCACAACACCGTGACCACAGGCACAACACCGTGACTATAACACCACAGGCACAACACCGTGACTATAAGACCACAGGCACAACACCGTGACTATACACCGTGACTATAACACCACAGGCACAACACCGTGACTATAACATCACAGGACCACAGGCACAACACCGTGACTATAAGACCACAGGCACAACACCGTGACTATAAGACCACAGGCACAACACCGTGACTATAAGACCACAGGCACAACACCGTGACTATAAGACCACAGGCACAACACCGTGACTATAACACCACAGGCACAACACCGTGACTATAACATCACAGGCACAACACCGTGACTATAACATCACTGGCACAACACCGTGACTATAACACCACAGGCACAACACCGTGACTATAAGACCACAGGCACAACACCGTGACTATAACACCACAGGCACAACACCGTGACTATAACATCACTGGCACAACACCGTGACTATAACATCACTGGCACAACACCGTGACTATAACACCACAGGCACAACACCGTGACTATAACACCACAGGCACAACACCGTGACTATAACATCACAGGCACAACACCGTGACTATAACATCACTGGCACAACACCGTGACTATAACACCACAGGCACAACACCGTGACTATAACACCACAGGCACAACACCGTGACTATAAGACCACAGGCACAACACCGTGACTATAACACCACAGGCACAACACCGTGACTATAACACCACAGGCACAACACCGTGACTATAACACCACAGGCACAACACCGTGACTATAAGACCACAGGCACAACACCGTGACTATAAGACCACAGGCACAACACCGTGACTATAACATCACAGGCCCAACACCGTGACTATAAGACCACAGGCACAACACCGTGACTATAAGACCACAGGCACAACACCGTGACTATAAGACCACAGGCACAACACCGTGACTATAACACCACTGGCACAACAAACACATAAGAGGACATTTTTCGTCTTTGTAAGGCTCAGAAAAATTCATTTCCTTCGCTTCCTTTTAATTTTATGTGAGGCAGACGCAAGACACCCAGCTCCACTCCTTGTTGACACACATTTGAGGAAGTTTACGAGGCGTGTGTCCGGAGTTACGACCTCCCTGCTAGCTGTGACACTACCCCCTCTGCCCTTGCTCGACCCCTTCCCCTCCCTGTAAGCTGTGACACCACCCGCTCTGCCCTTGCTCGACGCCTTCCCCTCCCTGCTAGCTCTGATATTACCCCCTCTGCCCTTGTTCGACCCCCTCCCCTCCCTACTAGCTCTGACACTACCCCCGTCTTCCCCTGGGCGACCCATTTCCCTGCCTGCTAGCTCTGACACCACCCCTCTCTGCCTTTGCTTGACCCCTTCCACTCCCTGCTAGCTCTGACACCACCCCCTCTGCCCTTTCTCGATTCCCCCCATCCATGCAAGTTTTAGCACCATCCCTCTGCCCTTTCTCGGCCCCTCTCCTCACTGCCTCATCCCTTCCCTGCCTCCTCCTTAGCGCTTTTCCTGATTCTCCTTAGTCTCTTCCACTGAGAGATGGTAATTCCCAAGTAATGGTCTAGCTCTGCTGGAAGCATTAACGTTTAAGATTCCACAGCTGCTTAACCCATAGTGGGATGCATGACGCTATCCTCGTCTCCTTAGTGAAGTCTTCCAGCCCAGGCTGGCAGACTTCATTGCCTCATCCTCTATCTATCGACCTACCTGGTGGTAGGTAGGTATGAGGGATGGAATATAATAGGGAAACACCTTGTATTTTGTCCCACGATGCAAATATCATACAGAAGACGGCAGCCATACACGGGAGGTGTACTCAAATTTGTTCAATTAATGAAATTTTCTCCTCCTCTCTCTCTCTCTCTCTCTCTCTCTCTCTCTCTCTCTCTCTCTCTCTCTCTCTCTCTCTCTCTCTCTCTCTCTCTCTCTCTCTCTCTCTCTCTCTCTCTCTTTCCTTTCAAGCCGTCAAGTGTGAACCAGACACTGGTTATTAGTGTCAGTTTTCATCCTCCGAGGTGTCATGTGTGGCTGTGTCCTGATGCTTCAACTCGGATACATCTTTGCTAAATGGGCTGGAAATGCTGCCATCAGAACTTCTGAAGTAATCTTTGTTTTCCTACAGGCGGGGAGGGGGGAAGGGGGGAAGGGGGAAGGGGGGCTCGGTCACAAGACTAGAAGCTACACTCAGCGGTGTCGGGAGTCACGGAACGTTCTCTGGAGTTACATAACGTTCTCTGAGGTCAAGGAAGGTTCTCGAGTCAAGGGACGTTCTCTGGAGTCATGGAACGTTCTCTAAAGTCAAGGGGTAACTGAGATTAATGAACGTTGCTCTGCTGCATGCTTAACGATGTCGCTGGTCGACCTTCTATCATGTTTGTTTTTAGAGGTTTAAGTTCAACAATTGTGCTTTTATTTAAATTTAAGAGAGGTCAGTGTATTGGAGGATGAAGAGGATGAAGCTGATGTTTAATTTTAATAGTGTACAGGTGTGGCGAGGCAGTAAGAGGAAGGGGGGATGGAGCTGCCTGAATCGAAAAAAAAATAATAGCAAAATAGGATACATCCGCATTGTGCTGCTGATGTATCTATGGCTAGCTTTTATTCCCATAGGGGAAGCAGAAGCTAACCATGTTTACCTGTCATATTCCATCACACTGGATGGGTTACATAGTGTTGAAATCTATCAGCCTGAGCTGAGAGACTTCAGTAGGGTAATGAGGATATCATCAAGTATTGCATTAAAGGTTCAGCAGCTACGGAGGCTTCCGTGTTATCTTCCAGCGGAGCTGGAGTTACTATCTGGGAATTACCACCTCCTAGGATGGAATATCTCATGTACGGGGCCAGTAATTTTTTTATGAAAATATCTTCATCACAGAGCGAGGTAATAAAAATTATATGGAGAAATTTTGCATTCATAAGCTCAAATCTTCCCACCGAGGCGTAATAACGAGTATTTAGTAAACAAATTAAAATGTCATTGACAGTATATAAACAAAGTGCTACGCTCAGGTCGTCAGCTTCACAAAACTGAAGTATTTACTCACTCTTCACCAGGGGAATTAAGCTTTATTATCAAGTTAGAAAGGCTTAAATCACATTTAATTGACTAACAAAAATTATTGGGGACTACTTGGAGAGTGTTTAGGCACGTTCTGTTCGAGGCTCGAGGAAGCGAGCAGGAACCCCCATTGTTGTGATTTATAACAACAGAAGCTTTTCAGAATTTGGATTGAGATGGTGCGTGTGTTGACACCAACAAAACCCACCAACTTGTCCCAGCAAAATTATCTAGCGAAACCCTTAGAAGTGGAGAGGAGACCTGGGAACTATTCAGCTAACGAAATAGGCCCTTGTTTCTGAACGCCAGAATGTCATGGAATTATTTTTTGTAATTTGACTTTATTGGCCACTAGGCATATATACAGATTTAGCATTTAGCAAAGGTATGATCGAGGCAGTTATTATTAGCTCGTTAAAAGTAAGTTGTTGGCACTATTACTTTAAATATTTTAACCTGGGCTGTAGTAGACATTGTTAACGTTGCCTTTAGTGTACCGCTTTCCCATTTAACTTACATTAACAGGTAACCAGCCATTACCAGTACGACAGACAACTTGAGCAACAAGCTTAACGGGGATTAGCCATCACGGAAGACCCTAGACAGGGACAGTCCTTCTATCTAAGTAAGTCTGTTCCATGTTTGTGCATGAGTGATGCTGGTCCTCTTGGTCCATCGTCCAGTTTTGTCCACAGAACGGAATGTACAGGAAATTTGTGAAGTAAGATTATCTTCTTAATCTGCGAAAGCAGAAACCATTTCATAACAAAAAAGTCCTTACAAATTTACACAAAAATATATAGAAAAAAAAAGAAGGGAAAGAGGACTTGAATTTCGGTGTAGACACAGTGAAAACTCATTATTGCAATAGCCTCTCGACATTTTAAAACTACATTATGTACCTAAGACTATATGTTTTTAAGGAGTGTAAGTTCAGTGTCTCACCAGCCTAGCGACAAGCAGCTTAAACCTTGTGAAACATGCACTACTTTAAATATACTAAACAACGCCTACTAAATCTAGGCTGACCCAAGATAAGTTGGGAAGGACTAAACTGCGTTACATTGTTAACTTATTACAGTAAAAGAGAGGAAAGGAAAGAGTGGAGAAAGATAGGGGAAGAGAAGTAGGGATGAAGGGAGGAAAAGAGAGTAAATGGGTGGGAAGGGATGATTTGAGCAAATTTGAGGAAATTGCGTAAGATGAAGAGAGGAATGGAAAGACGGAAGGACTGTCTTAAATGAACGAAATCCTCTCTTGAGTGGATCTTGATCAAAGGAATTGGATCCGTGCTCCAATTCCCTGAATTAAGCCTGAATGCCTTCCGTCCCCCCCACAGGCACTATATAATCCCTACGGGTTTATCGCTCCGCATGAACGAAATTGAGAACATTATTAGTATGCTTCTAGCCTATTCCGTACCATTCGCAAAAATATAGTAGGAAGTTCTGGCTGGTGTGTCTGTTACGAGAATGAGTAACGGTGGTGGAAGGATGATACGAGGCACTACCTGGAGTCTACCTGGGGGGCATTCCGAGGATCAACGCCCCCGCGGCCCAGTTCTTGACCAGGCCTCCCGATGGATCAGGGCCTGATCAAAGAGGCTGTTTCTGCTGGCCGCACGCAATCCAACCTACGAACCACAGCCCGGCTGACCCGGCACCGTCTTTAGGTATCTGTCCAGCTCCCTCTTGAAGACAACCAGGGGTCTTCCCGTAATGCCCCTTATTGCTGGTGGGAGGCTGTTGAACAGTCTTGGGCCCCGGACACTTATTGCGTTTTCTCTTAGTGTACCAGTGACGCCCCTGCTTTTCACTGGGGGTATGTTGCATCGCCTGTCAAGTCTTTTGCTTTCGTATGGAGTGATTGCTGTGTATATTAGGGACCAGTCCCTCCAGGATCTTCCAGGTGTAGATTATGATATATCTCTCTCGCCTGCGCTCTAGTGAGTACAAGTCAAGTGCTTCCAGGCGCTCCCAGTAGTTAAGATGTTTGATGGAACTTATACGTGCAGTAAAGGTTCTCTGTACATTCTCTAGCTCTGCAATTTCACCTGCCTTGAATTGGGATGTTAATGTACAGCAGTATTCCAGCCTAGAGAGAATAAGCGATTTGAAAAGCATCATCATTGGCTTAGCATCTGTTGTCTTGAATGTTCTCATTATCCATCCTATCAGTTTCCTAGCAGATGTGATAGTGGCATTGTTGTGGTCCTTGAAGGTGAGGTCTTCGGACATTACTACACCCAGGTCCTTCACATTACTTTTCCGTTTGTGTGATTAAAGTTTGTAGTATACTCAGTCCTAGTTATTATTTCCTCCAGTTTTCCATAACGGAGTAGTTGGAATTTGTCTTCATTGAACATGCAACACTAGGATAATAGTTTATAAAATGAAATCAAGAACACACACAGGAACATAGAAACGAATGAACACATCAGTAGGCCTGCTGGCCTACGAAAGGGAGGTCCTGGGAGTTTGTTTCACTCGTCCACAACTGCTCTGCACTAGTCAATACGAAAAGTGCTTTGTTTGTTACGAGGATGAAAAACAAAGGTGCCAGGGTCTTCGTGCCATTATTTTACTGCGATTATATTTTGCTTTGTTTGCTGCTGTCAGTGTTCTCTGTTAGAAACTTGAAAATTCATTGCCTACTTTTCGTATTGACTAGTGCAGAGCAGTTGTGAACGAGTGAAACAAACTCCCAGGACCTCCCAATCGTAGGCCAGCAGGCCTATTGATGTGTTCATTCGTTTCTATGTTCATCTGTGTGTTCTTGATTTCATATTATAAACTATTATCCTAGTGTTGCATGTGGATGGGTAGGTGTAAGTGTGGTAATATGGGTAGAGTAGTGGCTAGGTAGATGAAGGAGTGGCTGACTGGGTGGAGTGGCTGGCTGGGTGGTGGAGTGGCTGGCTGGGTGGAGTAGCTGGCTTGGGGGGGGTGGAGTGGCTGGCTGGGTGGAGGAGTGGCTGGCTGGGTGGTGGAGTGGCTGGCTGGGTGGAGTAGCTGGCTGGGGGGGTGGAGTGGCTGGCTGGGTGGAGGAGTGGCTGGCTGGGTGGTGGAGTAACTGGCTGGGTGGTTTGTCTGATAAGTGGTAATCTGGGCGAGTAGAACGTTGGGTAAGCGTAGGAGTGACTGAGTGGGTGGAGTGGCTGGCTGGCTGACTAGCTGGCTGGCTTGCTGGTTAGCTGGCTGACCGGCTGGCTTGCTGACTAGCTGGCTGGTTGGCTGGCTGGCTAGACTCGTGTATAAAAACTGAGTGAGCCAGACTCAACGCCTTGCGGGGCAACAGACGCCACAGTGTCCCATTCAATGCTTGCAACCTTGGCTTTAGCTTAATTCCCACTCCTCCCTTTCCTTATATAAACGCTTCATATTCTTGCTCTGGGTTATAATATTGTGTTTTGTGCAAGTATTTATATTATTATTTCAGTGGTGGCATTTATGAAAATAAAATTTACTTATTACTGGACAGACAGGGATAAGCTGAGGTATCGTGAGCTTGATCATCAGCTCCCATCGTTCATGCTTAAGCAGAAATAAATTTTATATGAACAGCGAGCTGTATAGAAATTCATATTTTAAGTGTATGTTTCATTATGTACTGCAGATCAGTACGTTTTACGCGAATTTGTTGGTTTCGGTAAAAAAAAAATATCTTTTTGCGTTAAAATGCTCACGATTTTGGGTCTGTCATTTGCCAAAGATAAACGAACAAGAGGATTGACCACCCTCAAACCAACAGACAACATCGTTCTGACAGTCTCTCTTTAATCATAACTAATCAAACTCTGGATGAATTCAGCATAATGTTGAACATAAACTGACTTTATGGGTTTCTCTAATCCAAGCTGGAAGGCTGAAGCTATGTACTTACAGTCTTGTGGAGCATTGTTGAGTGGTGAACACCATCGTAGGCCCCATACACAAGCTCTGGTAGCAGATATAACCTCTTGGTTTGTCTGTTTCGGTTTCTTCCAGTGATGCTGTGGCTGTCTCATCAGATCATGATGCTCATCAGATCATGATACATAAATATATAGATACGAGTTCAGATTATTAAATTATGAAGAAATCAAGTCTTTACAAGATAAAGAGTTTTTTTTCAGGTCGGAGAATAAGTAAGTGAACATTTCCACGATGGAAAAAGCTACGAGGTTTTACTCTTTCAAATTAAAAGTTTACGAAGGCGGAGAGAAGAGAGAGAAAACACATGTTGCGTGAACCTGACGGAGGTTAAATACGCCGAGGAAAACCTCTCTTAGTGTTTCGCTCACTCCTAAAGACAGTTTTAAAGAGGAACGATAAAATACGATTGCCTCTGGCGCGTTCGACAAATTTAACAGACACACACTTGCCATTGTGCTGTTTTTTTCCTTCGAATAGAGTCGTTTCTGATGCACTGGATGTTATTGGCAGGGACGAAGTCCGCTAAAAATGAGAGAATTTAGCTAAGCGAGTGGCAGCTGCAGACTTAGTGAGAGCACCCCGACATGCAGCCTAGCTCAGGTTCCACTAGGCTTTGGTCGTTCCCAGACGCAGAGATCATCGCTCATGTCTCCATGAGTGGGACAACCTACTGCACGAGTTAGCAAATTAGCCTTGCTATAGGAGGCCGGGGAGGGCAACTGGAGGCTTGGAGGGGGATGATAGAGTCAAGAAACAGAAGGATAGGAGGTGGTTGAAGATGAAAGAATGGGCAGAAGGGGAGTGGGTGGAAGGGCAAGACCATCTTTGCTTGCAGAAGTCGCCTGCAGCCTTACCCCAAGGCGCCTTATCCCTCCCACCCTCCCTCTCTCCCTCATCAGTGTTGCTGCCTCCTATACTCCTACTGCTCCTTCTGCTGCCATTTTTTCCCTCTTCACTCCTACTCTTGCCACCACTACATGTTGACACTACTTTTGCAGATATTACTATTTTTTTGTGCTACGTCTAACCCCCCCCTACTCTTGTAACTGATGCTACTATCTCTGTAATTTGTCACTGTCCCTGTAACTGCTGTGACTGCCCTCTATATCTGCTTTTACTATCACTAACTATCCTCACTGCATCTGTAAATGCCGTTACTGCCTCTGTAATTGTTATCACTGCCTTTGTAAGTGTTATCACTACCTCTGTAAATGCCCTCATTGCTCTTGTTCTACCTGTCACTGCCTGTAACTACTGTTTCAGTAGTCATGTCAACAAGAGGAGTAAAGAGGTCCCAAGGGGTCCTTATGATACCACAGTAGGGAACGTAGATAAAACTATGCATACATATATATATATATATATATATATATATATATATATATATATATATATATATATATATATATATATATATATATATATATATATGTGTGTGTGTGTGTGTGTGTGTGTGTACTCACCTAGTTGTACTCACCTAGTTGAGGTTGCAGGGGTCGAGTCCAAGCTCCTGGCCCCGCCTCATCACTGGTCGCTACTAGGTCACTCTCCCTGAACCGTGAGCTTTATCATACCTCTGCTTAAAGCTGTGTATGGATCCTGCCTCCACTGCATCACTTCCCAGACTATTCCACTTTCTGACAACTCAGTGACTGAAGAAATACTTCCTAACATCCCTGTGATTCATCTGAGGCTTCAACTTCCAACTGTGACCAACTGTTGCTGTGTCCCATCTCTGGAACATCCTGTCTCTGTTCACCTTGTCAATTCCTCTCAGTATTGTATATGTCGTTATTATATCCCCCCTATCTCTCCTGTCGTCCGGTGTCGTCAGGTCAATCGATTTCCCTTTCCCTACCTCTCCTCGTAGGACATATTTTCTCTAGTTTACATGCTTGGCTAAGTTTGGGTTCCAAACTGGTGCTGCATACTCCAATATGGGCCTAATGTACACAGTGTACAGGGTCCTGAATGATTCGTTAAGATGTCGGAATGCTGTTGTTTGCTAGGCGCCTGTATGCTGCAGCAGTTATTTGGTTGATGTGCCTGGTGTTATACTCACCCCAAGATCCTTTTCCTGAGTGAGATTTATAGTCTCTGGCCCCCTAGACTGTACTCCGTCTGTGGTCTTTTGTCCTTCCCCAATCTTCATGACTCTGCACTTGGTGGAATTGAAGTCCAGGAGCCACTTTCTGGACCTACAGCCTGTCCAGATCCCTCTGTAGTTCTGCCTGGTCCTCGTCCGATTGAATTCTTCTCGTCAGCTTCACATCATCTGCAAGCAGGGACACTTCGAGTCTATATCTTCCGTCATGTCGTTCACAAATACCAGAAACAGCAACCCGCTCGTTACAGGTACCTACTCTGACACCTCGCCACGTACCATGACTCGCTGTTGTCTTCTTGACAGGTATTCCCTGATCCATTGTAGTGCCTTCCCTGTTATCCCTGCTTGGTCCTCCAGTTTTTGCACAAATCTCTTGTGTGGAACTGGGTCAAACGCCTTCTTACAGTCCAAGAAAATGCAATCTACCCACCCCTCTCTCTCTTGTCTTACTGCCGTCACCCTGTCATAGAACTCCAGTAGGTTTGTGACAGGATTTCCCACCCCTGAAACCGTGCTGGCTGTCGTTGTCGTTGATAAGCTCGTTCCTTTCTAGGTGCTCCACCACTCTTCTGATAATCTTCATGACCTTGCATACTATACATGTCAGTGACACTGGTCTGTTGTTTAATGCTTCGTATCTGTCTCCTTTTTTAAAAAATTGGAACTACATTTGCTGTCTTCCATACCTCAGGTAGTATCCCTGTTTTGATAGATGTGTTGAAGATTGCTGTTAGTGGTACACATAGCGCCTCTGCTCCCTCTCTGAGGACCCATGGAGAGATGTTATCTGGCCCCATCGCCTTTGAAGTATCTAGTTTGCTTGGCAGACTCTTCCCTTCTTCCTCGGTTGTATATATTGTGTCCAACACTTGAAGGTGTACCCCACCTCTCCATCTTTCTGGAGGCCCTTCTCACCTAGTTGTACTCACCTAGTTGAGGTTGCAGGGGTCGAGTCCAAGCTCCTGGCCCCGCCTCTTCACTGGTAACTACTAGATCACTCTCCCTGAACCGTGAGCTTTATCATACCTCTGCTTAAAGCTATGTATGGATCCTGCCTCCACTACATCGCTTCCCAAACTATTCCACTTCCTGACTACTCTGTGGCTGAAGAAATACTTCCTAACATCCCTGTGTATAGAGTTTGCATAAATGGGGAGAAATCAGAATGGGGGCACGTCACAAGCTGTGTTTCACAGGGGTCAGTGTTGGACCCCTTGTTGTTCACAATTTACATAAATGACATAGATAAAGGAATAAATAGCGACATAAGCAAATTTGCTGATGGCACCAAAATAGGCCGTCTAATTTATTCTAATGAGGACATTAGAGCACTCCAGGATGATTTGAATAGACTGATGCAGTGGTCGGAGAAGTGGCAGATGCAGTTTAATATAGACAAATGCAAAGTTATAAATGTTGGAAAGGATAATAACCATGCCACATATGAACTGAATAATGTAGATATTAATATTACTGATTGCGAAAAAGATTTAGGAGTTCTGGTTAGCAGTAACCTGACACCAATACAACAGTGAATAAGTGTTCGCAATAAAGCTAACAGATCCTTGGCTTCATATCAAGAAGTAAAAATAACAGAAGTCCTCGGGTTGTTCTTCAACTCTATATATCATTGGTTAGGCCTCATTTAGATTATGCTGCACAGTTTTGGTCACCGTATTACAGAATGGATATAAATGCACTGGTAAACATACAGAGGAGGATGACAAAGTTGATCCCATGTATCAGAAACCTTCCCTATGAGGATAGACTGAGGGCCCTGAGTCTGCACTCTCTAGAAAGGCGTAGAATTAGGGGGTATATGATTGAGGTGTATAAATGGAAAACAGGAATGAATAAAGGGGATGTAAATAGCGTACTGAAAATGTATAGCCTATACAATACTCGCAGCAATGGTTTTAAGCTGGAAAAATTCAGATTCAGGAAGGATATAGGAAAGCACTGGTTTGGTAATAGAGTTGTGGATGATTGGAACAAACTCCCGAGTACCGTTATAGAAGCTAAGACGTTGTGTAGTTTTAAAAATAGGTTAGATGAATACATCAGTGGGTGTGGGTGGGTGTGAGTTGAACCTGACTAGATGGTGCTACTGGGTCAGATGCCGTGCTCCTTCCTTAAGTGGAGGTGACCTGATTAGGTTGGCCATTGGTCTAAGCCGGGGGTTGACATGAACCTGCTCCGCATGGGCCAGTAGGCCTACTGCAGTGTTCCTTCTTTCTTATGTTCTTGTGTGTGTGTCGTGCCGTAAATTTTGCTAAATTATTGCATACACAAATTTTCGCTTGCCTTATTCGAATAGGTAAAGCTTGCGATTTAGGCTTAAATAGCAACGCTGCTTTTGCCGAATAAGGCAAGCGAAAATTTGTGTATGCAATAATTTCGCAAAAATCATTGTGAACCTAACAAAAAAATATATATTTCATTGTGTTTGTTTATTATTAAATTATTGTAAACTTATCTAAAATATATTTAGTAAGATTAGGCGAAATTAAATTGCGCTTTTTATAATAATGTTAGGTAAGTTTTCTAAGGTTCTTTTGGTACAAAATTACTAATTTTTACATTAACATAAATGAAAAAAATATGTCTTTAAGGGACAGTCGCGCGCGTTTGTGCTCCGTCAAAAACTGCGTGTCTTGATAGTAGCAGAGGGAACAGAATGCGGGAAATAAGCGTGTGCAACCATAAAGTGCATATACTCCTTTGAACAAACAAAAAAGGAATATCAGTACACACTAAATAGGAAAATATGGATTATAATGTCACATGGAGAGTGCCGGTGGAGGAATGGTTACCGTGGGAAATACACCTGACCAGCACTAGTGAATTATTGCCGGATGTCGACACAAGTGGAAATAAACAAATATTGATCTATCTATAAGTAATATAGTGAGTGACAAGGATATATATGTGCAGTGACATAGTGAACTAAATTGTAGATAAGAGTAATCGTAATTATCCCCCAGTATAGCGTACAATATATAGTGTAGAAAGGGGAATATCTTACAAGCGACTGGCACTAGCGAACTATTGCCAGAGGTCCAGTGAAGAGTTAATAACGGATAAGTAACTACTATAGTCATAAGATATGAAACGAGTGATGGTAGCATTGAGGTGCAGGGAATCACAACATACATAAATTGAGCATACAACCGTTACCTCTACTAAACAGGAAATAATCTTTTCCTTAGAAGTGTAGGGTAAAGTTAGCGTAGGCCTAGCTGCTGTGTAAATAATAAAACAATGATCCCAGTATAGCGCAGTGAAAAGTGTATTTTGAAAGAATACAGTGTATATCCTTGAGACAAACAGTGTACAGCACTACATAAAAGAAATTTAAATAATAATAATAATAATAATAATAATAATAATAATAATAATAATAATAATAATAGTAATAAAAATAATAGTGAAGTGTGGTAGTGTGGGTAAGTCCTGCCCGGCTCACACCCACCCTACACCCACCACCCACCCAAGACCCACCACCCACCCTACACCACCACCCACATACTGCAACTTGGTTGTATAAATACATCTTGCATATTACTGGCACCAGCAAGAGAAAGGTAAAGTGGAAATCAGTTTTCTTCCGTGGCATAAAGAGTGTAGTAGGATACAGACAGGATGTCAGCACAGCATATCTGTGGGACATGTAAAAAAATCCTTGGAAGGAAATCCAGAATCACATGCAACCTATGCTCTTCCAAACACCATATCTCTTGTACTAGACTAAATACAGCCTCAAAAAATGACCTCGAACTAGCAAGGTGTTTCTGGTTGTGCAATAAAGATGTAGAACTTTGGGCAGGTATCAGAAAGGTACTAAGGAGAGTAATAAATGATAAAAATAATAAAGAAAACAAGGATGACCTCTTGGATAGTCTACCAAAAATATATAAAACATGGGAGCAAGAGATAGTGTATCAAAAAATTCAGAATGTCCATACCACAACAGATGACTCGAAACTATCTAGTCACCCACATGGTGCTAAGCCAGACCCATCCCCCAGTCATAGCACTAAGACCCACAGTGCTGGTGCTGACCCAGGCTCCCCCAGTCATAGCACTAATACCCACAGTGCTGGTGCTGGCCCAGGCTCCCCCAGTCATAGCACTAATACCCACAGTGCTGGTGCTGGCCCAGGCCCAGCCCCCAGCCTTACTGCCAGCCCAGACTCTCCTAGGGACACTACCAAAACCACCACAAAAACAGTAAATACACAACCATCTAGAACCGTAAATATACAACCATCATTGCACAAGACCGTGGCCCACAGTACAGATGTTGGAGAGGAGTCTCCTTCTTCCTCTACTGGGGAAAGTAGATGGAATCCAGGACGGGGTGGGCCTGGCTTGGCTACTGAGGATTATAGTGCAGTCCCACAACCTGCAGAAAATGACAACACACCTCCCAACAATTCTCAACCAAAGGTGAATTTGTGCAAATATTATGCTTGGGGCATCTGTAAGCATGGAATAACAGGGGAAAAAGATGGGACATGCAACTTTGAGCATCCCAAAAAATGTAGCGACCTCCTGTCTAAAGGAGTGTGTCGTTCTTCTTCCTGTACTTTCTTTCACCCAAAAATGTGTCACTCCTCGGTCCTCCAGAAGCAGTGTTACAACATCGACTGCCCTGCATACCATCTAAAAGGGACCAGGAGGCACAGACCCCACAAGACAAACAATAGTAGCTATGACAACCCAACTCCAGGTGATTTTTTAGTGGCAGGAAACGGAAAAAGAAAATGGAAGGAAATAACAAAAATAGTCCACCACCTCGGAGCCTTGTTGGACTGGAGGCGCAGCCAGTGGCCACCCATGGCCCTCCAGAATTACAACTACTGATGCCAATAACAAAATCCCCCCAACAAACACAGAATACAACCTCGTTCATATTTGCTAATATACAGGGCTTTAAGCCATCCACCAACAACAAAATATCTTTTATCAGTGGACTTCTAGAGGAGTCTAATGCAATGTTTGCAGCCTTCACAGAGACTCACACAAAAGATCACTTTGACAGTGAAATATGGATAAGTGGTTACAACCTTTTTAGATGCGACAGAAAAAACAGGCAACAAGGGGGGGTTGGCCTGTATGTCAAAGAGTCCCTTATCTGCACGGAGTTGCTGAACACCACAAATGAGGTAGTTGAAGTTCTATCAATAAAGATCGAGAACCAAAACCTAGTCATTGTGGTTGTATACAAGCCACCAGATGCAACCTCACAACAGTTCAAGGAACAGCTACTGAAAACTGATTACTGTTTGGAAAACCTTCCAGCTCCATCCCCAAACATCTTACTGCTTGGTGATTTCAACCTAAGGCATACAAAATGGAAGAATGTAGCAAATAATGTTATAGCTGAAACAATCCCCAGAGGTAGCGCAGATGAAAGGTCACACATACACATGAGCTACTAAGTCTCTGCGAAAAACACACCGTAAGCCAGCAGATAGTGGAGCCAACAAGACTAGAAAACACACTTGACCTTATCTTCACAAATAATGAGGACCTGATAAGAGACATAATATCAAAAACAACTAATTCCGATCACAACCTAATCGAAGTCCAGACGTACATGCATAGGGGTCCTGATCAGCAGAATGCATGTACCTGTGAAGGTGTCTTCACAAAATACAACTTCAACAACAAGAACATCAACTGGGACCAGGTAAACCAAGTCCTAAACGAAACATGTTGGGAAGATGTCTTAAATGACATGGATCCAAACCAGTGCCTTGAAAGGATCAACTTCCTGGCAGCCGAAGCATGTTCTAGGCATATTCCCCTAAGAAAGAAGAAGAGCAGGAGTAAACCGGAGAGAGAAAGACGCTCCCTCTACAGAAGACGACGAAGAGTCACTGAGCTCCTCAGGAGTGCTAGAATATCTGATACACGAAAGAAGGCGCTGACCAGGGAAGTGGAAACTATCGAACTTAAGTTAAATGACTCTTACAGGAGCCAAGAGAGGCAGGAGGAGCTTAAAGCTATTAGTGAAATTGAAAGAAATTCAAAATATTTCTTTTCATATGCCAAAAACAAGGCAAATACCACATCTAGTATTGGGCCCTTACACAGACAGGATGGGACTTAAACAGATGACAACAAGGAAATGAGTGAAATATTGAAATCCCAGTACGACTCTGTGTTTAGCGAACCACTAATCGGTCTGAGGATCGACGACCCAAATGATTTCTTCATGAATGAGCCTCAAAACTCCATAAATGTATGCCAGATTTCCGACATTACCCTAACTCCGATAGATTTCGAAAAAGCCATTGACAACATGCCTATGCACTCAGTCCCGGGCCCAGACTCGTGGAACTCTGTTTTCATTAAGAACTGCAAGAAACCCCTCTCACGTGCCCTAAGTACACTATGGAGGAGGAGCTTGGACATGGGTGAAATTCCACAGTCACTTAAAACAAAGGATATAGCCCCACTCCATAAAGGTGGCAGCAAAGCATTAGCTAAGAACTATAGACCAATAGCTCTGACATCCCACATCATAAAAATCTTTGAAAGAGTGCTAAGAAGCAGGATTGTAAATCACCTGGATTCCCAAAATCTGCACAATCCAGGGCAACATGGGTTCAGGGCAGGTCGCTCCTGCCTTTCACAACTACTGGATCACTATGATGTGGCCTTGGATGCACTGGAAGAAAATCAGAATGCAGATGTAATATACACAGACTTTGCAAAAGCATTTGACAAATGCAATCATGGCGTAATAGCCCATAAAATACGTGCTAAAGGAATAACTGGGAAAGGGGGGAGATGGATCTTCAACTTCCTAACAAATCGAACACAAAGAGTAGTGGTCAACAGAGTTAAATCGGAGGCTGCCATAGTAAAGAGCTCTGTTCCACAACAGTGCCACGATCGCACGTGCAAAGAAAATGATAGGATGGATAATGAGAACTTTCAAAACGAGAGATGCTAAGCCAATGATGATCCTTTTCAAATCACTTGTTCTCTCTAGGCTGCAATACTGCTGTACATTAACATCTCCATTCAAAGCAGGTGAAATCGCAGATCTAGAGAGTGTACAGAGATCCTTTACTGTACGTATAAGTTCTGTCAAGCACCTTAACTACTGGGAACGCTTGGAAGCACTTGACTTGTATTCATTGGAACGCAGGAGGGAGAGATATATTATAATCTACACTTGGAAAATCTTGGAAGGAATGGTCCCAAATCTGCACACAGAAATCACTCCCTACGAAAGTAAAAGACTGGGCAGGCGATGCAAAATGCCCCCAATAAAAAGTAGGGGCGCCATTGGTACACTAAGGGAAAACACCATAAGTGTCCGGGGCCCAAAACTGTTCAACAGCCTCCCATCAAGCATTAGGGGAATTGCCAATAAGCCCCTGGCTGCCTTCAAGAGAGAGCTGGACAGATACCTAAAGTCAGTGCCGGATCAGCCGGGCTGTGGCTCGTACGTTGGACTGCGTGCGGCCAGCATTAAGAGCCTAGTTGATCAGGCCCTGATCCATCGGGAGGCCTGGTCATGGACCGGGCCGCGGGGGCGTTGATCCCCGGAATAACCTTCAGGTAACCTCCAGGTAACTTCCAGGTATAAAAGAAAATTTTTGAGACTTAATTTTAAATGAGTTCTTGCTAATTGACCAGTTTTACGTATTCGGCACGGGGTCACTGGGCCACCAGGCCCCGTGGCCTGGTGGCTCAGTGACCCCGTGAGTGTCCGGGTTCGATTCCCGGTGAGGGTAGAAACATTGGGCATGTTCCCTTACACCGGTTGTCTATGTTCACTCATCAGTAAAATGGGTACCTGGGTGTTAGTAGACTGGTGTGGGTCGCATCCTGGGGACAAAAGTGACCTAATTTGCCCGAAATGCTCTGCATAGCAAGTGGCTTTCTATATAGTTGTATGTCATTGATGTCAGCTAGACCTGTATACCTTGTAAATGTACTTGTAGAAATAAAGATATATATATTAAACACACACATGTTGATGTAACACTGCTGTTGATGCTTTACGAAACACTGCTGTCAGGTGATTCGTAAGAGGGTTGCCTACCATCAATATGATAATAATGTGGTTTCAGAAATCAACATTGTCTTCCTCTCCCTGACTAACTTTCCCGGAGTCTGGAAGGCTGGATCACTTGTCTGGATCACTAGTCTGGACCACTGGTCTGAACCAATAGTCTGAACCACTGATCTGGACCACTGGTCTGGATGACTGGTCTGGATCACTGGTCTTAACCAGTAGTCTGGACCACTGGTCTGGACCACTGGTCTGGACCACTGGTCTGGACCACTGGTCTGGATCACTGCTTTGATCAGCATATGATGACTAATTTGGCCATGGTGAGAAGTTGGAGAGGGGAAAAGGAACGGTTAGTTTGCAAGAAACGAAGGTAGTGGGCGAGGGGTTGCAGGTAGTGGGTGGGGGTTGCAGGTAGTGGGTGGGGGTTGCAGGTAGTGGGTGGGGGTTGCAGGTAGTGGGTGGGGGTTGCAGGTAGTGGGTGGGTTACAGGTAGTGATTGGGGGTTTCAGGTAGTGGGTGGGGGTTGCAGGTTGTGGGTAGGGGTTGTATGTAGTGGGTGGGGGTTGCAGGCATTGGGGTGTGGGGGAGAAGAAGTGAAAGACGTGGGTTTAGTTAAGGAGGAGAATGGGTGGAGGAGGAGACATATGGATGGAGGAGGAGACATGTGGATAGATGGAGGAAATACGTGGATAGATGGAGGAGATATGTGGATAGATGGAGGAGATATGTGGACGGAGGAGAGGAGGCCAGATGTGAGTGGAACAGGAGGATAAGTGTTGGGGGGACGAGAAAGAGAAGGCAGTAAAGGTCACCACCGTTGGTATCCCGAAGAAAAAAAGTCACAGAAAGTAAGTCACAATTTAAGCTAGGAAAAAAAGAGTTACAGGGAAAAAAATTACATTTTATTTAAATGCCATAAGTTAGGGTAGGTTGTGACCTTTTTTTCACTGACTTTTTTTTCCCTGTGGCTTTTTTCCTGACTTTTTTTCCTGTAACTTTTTTCCTGATTTTTTTTCCTGTGCCTTTTTTTCCCTGTGACTTTATTACTGTGATTTTTTTCTTGTTGTGCCGTTTTGTGCTCTCTGATGCTGTTTAACGCTGCCTTGCGGTTCCTGATACTGTTTAATGCTGTCTTCTGCTTCCTGAAGCTGTTTAATGTTGTCTTGCGCTCTCCAGAGCTGTGTAATGCTGTCTTGTGCTCCCTGATGCTGTTTAATGTTGTTTTGTGCTCCCTGATGCTACTTAATGCTATTTTGTGCTCCCTGATGCTGTTTAATGCTGTCTTGTGCTCTCTGATGCTGTTTAATGTTGTTTTGTGCTCCCTGATGCTGTTTAATGTTGTTTTGTGCTCCCTGATGCTGTTTAATGTTGTTTTGTGCTCCCTGATGCTGTTTAATGTTGTTTTGTGCTCCCTGATGCTGTTTAATGTTGTTTTGTGCTCCCTGATGCTGTTTAATGTTGTTTTGTGCTCCCTGATGCTGTTTAATGCTGTCTTGTGCTCCCTGATGCTGTTTAATGTTGTTTTGTGCTCCCTGATGCTGTTTAATGTTGTTTTGTGCTCCCTGATGCTGTTTAATGCTGTCTTGTGCTCCCTGATGCTGTTTAATGTTGTTTTGTGCTCCCTGATGCTGTTTAATGTTGTTTTGTGCTCCCTGATGCTGTTTAATGTTGTTTTGTGCTCCCTGATGCTGTTTAATGTTGTTTTGTGCTCCCTGATGCTGTTTAATGTTGTTTTGTGCTCCCTGATGCTGTTTAATGTTGTTTTGTGCTCCCTGATGCTGTTTAATGCTGTCTTGTGCTCCCTGATGCTGTTTAATGTTGTTTTGTGCTCCCTGATGCTGTTTAATGTTGTTTTGTGCTCCCTGATGCTGTTTAATGTTGTTTTGTGCTCCCTGATGCTGTTTAATGTTGTTTTGTGCTCCCTGATGCTGTTTAATGTTGTTTTGTGCTCCCTGATGCTGTTTAATGCTGTTTTGTGCTCCCTGATGCTGTTTAATGTTGTTTTGTGCTCCCTGATGCTGTTTAATGTTGTTTTGTGCTCCCTGATGCTGTTTAATGTTGTTTTGTGCTCCCTGATGCTTAATGCTGTCTTGTGCTCCCTGATGCTGTTTAATGTTGTTTTGTGCTCCCTGATGCTGTTTAATGTTGTTTTGTGCTCCCTGATGCTGTTTAATGCTGTTTTGTGCTCCCTGATGCTGTTTAATGCTGTTTTGTGCTCCCTGATGCTGTTTAATGCTGTTTTGTGCTCCCTGATGCTACTTAATGCTGTCTTGTGCTCCCTGATGCTGTTTAATGCTGTTTTGTGCTCCCTGATGTTGTTTAATGTTGTCTTGTGCTCCCTGATGCTGTTTAATGCTGTATTGTGCTCCCTGATGCTGTTTAATGTTGTTTTGTGCTCCCTGATGCTGTTTAATGTTGTTTTGTGCTCCCTGATGCTGTTTAATGTTGTTTTGTGCTCCCTGATGCTGTTTAATGTTGTTTTGTGCTCCCTGATGCTGTTTAATGTTGTTTTGTGCTCCCTGATGCTGTTTAATGTTGTTTTGTGCTCCCTGATGCTGTTTAATGTTGTTTTGTGCTCCCTGATGCTGTTTAATGTTGTTTTGTGCTCCCTGATGCTGTTTAATGTTGTTTTGTGCTCCCTGATGCTGTTTAATGTTGTTTTGTGCTCCCTGATGCTGTTTAATGTTGTTTTGTGCTCCCTGATGCTGTTTAATGCTGTCTTGTGCTCCCTGATGCTGTTTGATGTTGTTTTGTGCTCCCTGATGCTGTTTAATGCTGTTTTGTGCTCCCTGATGCTGTTTATTACTGTCTTTCTGACATCGATCTTGAGAGGGTTCGTAGTAGTCCTCCTGTTTCGAGTCCTCAGGTCAAGAAGGGATCGTGGTCAGTCGCTGGACAGCAGGGGACGACGAAGTTGACGATCAAGAAGACGAATGGAAAGCCAGAAACGATGAAGAAGAAAGAGACTGCTGTGGAAACTCCCGTGGTAACCTCCAACGCATTCTCGGTGCTACCCGACGAATGTGAGTCGACTACTGGGATCGTCACGACGAACGACAACAAGGAAGGTAAGAATATTGTTGTTGTTGGGGATAGCCAGGTTAGATACATGGATAGGGCATTCTGCTTGAAGGACAGGAGTAGGAGACAAAGGGTATGCTTTCCTGGGGCTGGGATGGAGGACATTGTTAGCCGGCTTGACAACATCATGAACGGTAATGGGATCAATCCTATTATTTGCCTCAGTGCTGGAGGCAATGATGTAGGCAAGCGTAGAAGTGAGGATTTAGTTAGAAAGTTCAGGACAGCTATAGACATGATTAGGAAGAAGGGGGGCGCCCTGTTATATGTGGCATTTTGCCAAGAAGAGGTGTTGGTAATGAATGGTTGTCCAGAGCAATTGGTATTAATTGTTGGCTGGATAAACACTGTAAGGATAATGCAGTACCATTCATTGACAACTGGGACAACTTCTATGGCCGAAATGACATGTATGCCAGGGATGGGGTTCACTTATCCAGGGCAGGTGTGCGTTTTCTTGCTAACTCAGTTGAGGGGGTTGTTAAGACTTTAAACTAGGATTAGTTAGAGGTATGGGTTTAGAAATTATTAATAATGAGTATGGATATATTGACTTATGCTCTGATATTAAGAATCTTAATAGTAACTGTCATGGAGTAACTCTGGGCAATGATAATTTCAGAAATTGTGTAAAAACAAAGATGAATAGGAAAAATGTGCAGAAGAAAAAACATATGATGGTATTTTATGCTAACAGTCGAAGTGCAAGAAATAAAATTAATGAACTACGTTTGGTAGCATGTGCTGGGAACTTTGATATCATTGCATTAACTGAAACGTGGTATGATTTAAAGAGTCGGGATATGACTGCTGAGTGTAATATTCAGGGATTTAAGTTGTTCAATGTGGATAGATGTAATGGGAAGGGGGGAGGAGTTGCATTGTATGTTCGAGAAAATATTAATTGTTGCATAAAAACAGGTATAAAAATAGATGGAGCAGTAACAGAGTCTGTTTGGGTAGAGTTCGTGGAGGGTCAAGAAAAACTAATTCTAGGTGTAATATACCGACCTCCAGGCTTGGATCACGATAGAGGGAGACTTCTTTGGGACGAAATTGTTAGGGCTTCTGGACACAGTAACATAGTCATAGTAGGGGACTTTAACTTTAGCCAAATTGACTGGAATTCTTTGACAGGTAATCTAGAGTCCAGTGACTTCATGGAAACAGTTCAGGACTGTTTTCTGAAACAGAGTGTAACTGAGCCTACCAGGGGTAATAATTTGCTAGACCTAGTCTTGTCAAATAAGGAAACACTCGTGAATAATCTGGAGATCACTGAAGAGCTTGGCGCAAGTGATCACAAATCCATCACTTTTAGCATTAATTGGGAATGCAAGAATAATGATAATACAGTAAAAATCCCTGATTTTCGTTCTGCCGATTATAATGGACTTAGGGAACATCTGTCTAATCTTGATTGGGGTTATCTAGCTAATGATTTTATTGACGATAATCATACTTATGAATATGAAGGGATCTGCTTTTATGATTGTTTTCTTAATAATGTACACAGTGCCCAGAGTATATACATTCCCCAGAGAGAAATTAGGTCTAATAATAACGATCCCAAATGGGTTAACAGGAGGTTAAAGCATCTATTAGGGGAGAAAAGGGGAATTTATAGGCGCATCAGAAGAGGAGAGGTTAACCTTACTGACCAATATGTTCAGCTTAAAAGAGAAGTAAAAAAGGCGATTAGAAAGGCTAAACGTGACTATGAAATTAGAGTTGCTAATGAATCAAAGACTAATCCAAAGGGGTTCTTTCAAGTGTATAGGACGAAGGTGAAGGAAAAAGTAGGACCTCTGAAATCTGGGAATGGACAGCTGACGGATAATGAACTGGAAATGTGTTCCTTATTTAATGACTATTTTTTGTTTTAACACAGGAAGATGTAAATGAGATTCCAGTAATTAACAATTATTTAGTTCCTGATGAATTTAAGTTAACTAATATTACTGTCACGAGGGACATGGTTATTAAACAGATAGACAAACTGAAACAAAATAAGTCCCCGGGACCCGATGAGTTGTTTTCAAGGGTACTTAAAGGAATGCAAGATGGAGCTTAGTCAGCCATTAACGAGTGTGGGGAAATGGTATGGTGATACCGACAAGATGTGGAAAAAGACACTTATGTACAGTTCAGGACATTTATTAAAGGAAACGTTTCGCCACGAGTGGCTTCTTCAGTCCTAATACAGAGAAAACTAAGAAAACAAAAACACACATATATATAGTGGTGGGAGTCATGTGAGGTGAAGCGTGGGTAGAGGTGGTAGTAGTAGTAGTAGTAGTAATGGAACTAAGGAGGTGAGGTTAGAGAGGGACCTGCTGGCATCAAGTAACACCAGTTCCCAGGATGGGTAATATCCTCTTGCTTAGTAATTTTGAAATACTGTAACTACCGGATTTTTCCTTTATAGTGTTACTGACAGAAATTAGTGCAGCTTCAATGCATTTTCTCCGTCTTAAGTCGTCTTCTTTAATAACTAGTTTAGCTTCATTGAATTTCATGAGGTGTCCAACATCGTCTCTATGTTGAACACATGCGTTTTTGCGGTCATCATTTCTGCAAGCATTTTTGTGTTCTGCTATCCTAATGTCCAGAGTTCTGGCTGTTTCCCCTACATATACTTTGTCACACCCCCCACATGGTATAGTGTAGATTCCTGCACTTGTGCCAGAATCATGCTTGGGTTTTTGTATCAGGTTCCTAATAGTTGAAGAGCTGGTAGATATTTTAGCCAGTTTTCTGTCAAACATTTTTGAAACATTAGTGGCAACGTTGCTGACCGGTAAAACGATGTAACTTGGAGGCTTTTCTTCAATTTGATAGGTGTTGGTCTTGCTGAGGAACCTGATACAAAAACCCAAGCATGATTCTGGCACAAGTGCAGGAATCTACACTATACCATGTGGGGGGTGTGACAAAGTATATGTAGGGGAAACAGCCAGAACTCTGGACATTAGGATAGCAGAACACAAAAATGCTTGCAGAAATGATGACCGCAAAAACGCATGTGTTCAACATAGAGACGATGTTGGACACCTCATGAAATTCAATGAAGCTAAACTAGTTATTAAAGAAGACGACTTAAGACGGAGAAAATGCATTGAAGCTGCACTAATTTCTGTCAGTAACACTATAAAGCAAAAATCCGGTAGTTACAGTATTTCAAAATTACTAAGCAAGAGGATATTACCCATCCTGGGAACTGGTGTTACTTGATGCCAGCAGGTCCCTCTCTAACCTCACCTCCTTAGTTCCATTACTACTACTACTACTACTACCACCTCTACCCACGCTTCACCTCACCTGACTCCCACCACTATATATATGTGTGTTTTCTTAGTTTTCTCTGTATTAGGACTGAAGAAGGTAAGACACATATGCAACAGTTAGGTATCTTTATTTCGAAACGTTTCGCCTACACAGTAGGCTTCTTCAGTCGAGTACAGAAAAGTTGATAGAAGCAGAAGATACTTGAAGACGATGTAATCAGTCCATCACCCTTAAAGTTTCGAGGTGGTCAGTCCCTCAGTCTGGAGAAGAGCATTGTTCCGTTGTCTGAAACAACGGAACAATGCTCTTCTCCAGACTGAGGGACTGACCACCTCGAAACTTTAAGGGTGATGGACTGATTACATCGTCTTCAAGTATCTTCTGCTTCTATCAACTTTTCTGTACTCGACTGAAGAAGCCTACTGTGTAGGCGAAACGTTTCGAAATAAAGATACCTAACTGTTGCATATGTGTCTTACCTAACAATCTGTCGGTATTTTATACCATTTTAATGTTCATTCAGGACTGAAGAAGCCACTCGTGGCGAAACGTTTCCTTTAATAAATGTCCTGAACTGTACATAAGTGTCTTTTTCCACATTAACGAGTGTATTCAATGCGTCCATCCTTACCAGTGTTGTGCCAGGCCTGTTGGCCCATACTAGGCAGGTCCTTTACAATTCATCCCACTAACAAAACATTTGACCAACCCAATTTTCAATGCTACCCAAGAAATAAGCTCTGATGTGCAAGTCCCACTCAAATCCAACCCCTCCCACTCATGTACTTATCCAACCTGTGTGTGAAAGTTAAGACACATGTGCAACATCTGGATATCTTTATTGTAGTAGACGTTTCGCCATCCAGTGGCTTTATCAATACAGATTCTAGGACACAATAGGAAGACAGTAGAACTATATACAAAAGATGAGGTAATCAGTCCCTCGGCCTTGGAGTTAGTGTTCACAGCATCGTGGTGGAGGAGAGTCTGGAGCAAAGGCAAGAAGACTGGCGCTTTTTATAGGCGTCAGTGAATGGGACGGGCAGCAGACGAGGGCAGTCACTGGTAGGCGGGATTCCCCAGTGGAAGTAGGTCCTTCCCAAAGAGATGGGTTAGTTGCAGCAGCCGTGAAGAAGGTCTTGTAGATGTCCTCTGAACCAAGATTCCATGATGTTGCAGTGTCTGACAAGTTGTGCAAGAAAGGTATAAAATACCGACAATATCCAACCTAAATTTGAAACTACCCAAAGTCCTAGCCTCAATAACCCAACTAGGTAGACTGTTCCACTCATCAACTACCCTATTTCCAAACCAATACTTTCCTGTGTCCTTTCTAAATCTAAACTTATCTAATTTAAATCCATTACTGCGGGTTCTCTCTTGGAGAGATATCCTCAAGATCTTATTAATATCCCCTTTATTAATACCTATCTTCCACTTATACACTTCGATCAGGTCTCCCCTCATTCTTCGTCTAACAAGTGAATGTAACTTAAGAGTCTTCAATCTTTCTTCATAAGGAAGATTTCTAATGCTATGTATTAATTTAGTCATCCTACGCTAAATGTTTTCTAACGAATTTATGTCCATTCTGTAATATGGAGACCAGAACTGAGCTGCATAATCTAGGTGAGGCCTTACTAATGATGTATAAAGCTGCAGTATGACCTCTGGACTTCTGTTGCTTACACTTCTTGATATAAATCCCAGTAATCTATTTGCCTTATTACGTACGCTTAGGCATTGCTGTCTTGGTTTAAGGTTGCTGCTCACCATAACCCCCAAGTCCTTTTCGCAATCTGTATGGCTAAGTTCTACATCATTTAACTTATAAGTACTAGGGTTATGGGCACTCCCAAGCTTCAGAACCTTGCATTTATCTACATTGAACTGCATCTGCCACTTTTCTGACCAAGAATAGAGTTTGTTTAAATCCTCCTGAAGTTCCATAACATCTACGTTTGAATCAATTATCCTACCTATCTTTGTGTCATCGGCGAATTTGCTCATATCACTAGTAATTCCCTCATCAAGATCATTGATATATATTATAAACAACAACGGGCCCAAGACTGATCGCTGCGGAACGCCACTCGTTACAGATCCCCACTCGGATTTAACCCCATTTATGGACACTCTCTGCTTCCTGTCAGTGAGCCATGACTCGATCCACGAGAGCACTTTTCCCCCAATGCCATGAGCTGCCCCTTTCTTTAACAGTCTATGGTGCGGAACTCTATCAAAAGCCTTACTAATTTTTTTTTTTTTTTTTTTTTTTTTTTTTTTTTTTTTTTTTCTTTCTTATTATCACACTGGCCGATTCCCACCAAGGCAGGGTGGCCCGAAAAAGAAAAACTTTCACCATCATTCACTCCATCACTGTCTTGCCAGAAGGGTGCTTTACACTACAGTTTTTAAACTGCAACATTAACACCCCTCCTTCAGAGTGCAGGCACTGTACTTCCCATCTCCAGGACTCAAGTCCGGCCTGCCGGTTTCCCTGAATCCCTTCATAAATGTTACTTTGCTCACACTCCAACAGCACGTCAAGTATTAAAAACCATTTGTCTCCATTCACTCCTATCAAACACGCTCACGCATGCCTGCTGGAAGTCCAAGGCCCTCGCACACAAAACCTCCTTTACCCCCTCCCTCCAACCCTTCCTAGGCCGACCCCTACCCCGCCTTCCTTCCACTACAGACTGATACACTCTTGAAGTTATTCTGTTTCGCTCCATTCTCTCTACATGTCCGAACCACCTCAACAACCCTTCCTCAGCCCTCTGGACAACAGTTTTGGTAATCCCGCACCTCCTCCTAACTTCCAAACTACGAATTCTCTGCATTATATTCACACCACACATTGCCCTCAGACATGACATCTCCACTGCCTCCAGCCTTCTCCTCGCTGCAACATTCATCACCCATGCTTCACACCCATATAAGAGCGTTGGTAAAACTATACTCTCATACATTCCCCTCTTTGCCTCCAAGGACAAAGTTCTCTGTCTCCACAGACTCCTAAGTGCACCACTCACTCTTTTTCCCTCATCAATTCTATGATTCACCTCATCTTTCATAGACCCATCCGCTGACACGTCCACTCCCAAATATCTGAATACGTTCACCTCCTCCATACTCTCTCCCTCCAATCTGATATTCAATCTTTCATCACCTAATCTTTTTGTTATCCTCATAACCTTACTCTTTCCTGTATTCACCTTTAATTTTCTTCTTTTGCACACCCTACCAAATTCATCCACCAATCTCTGCAGCTTCTCTTCAGAATCTCCCAAGAGCACAGTGTCATCAGCAAAGAGCAGCTGTGACAACTCCCACCCTGTGTGTGATTCTTTATCTTTTAACTCCACGCCTCTTGCCAAGACCCTCGCATTTACTTCTCTTACAACCCCATCTATAAATATATTAAACAACCACGGTGACATCACACATCCTTGTCTAAGGCCTACTTTTACTGGGAAAAAATTTCCCTCTTTTCTACATACTCTAACTTGAGCCTCACTATCCTCGTAAAAACTCTTCACTGCTTTCAGTAACCTACCTCCTACACCATACACTTGCAACATCTGCCACATTGCCCCCCTATCCACCCTGTCATACGCCTTTTCCAAATCCATAAATGCCACAAAGACCTCTTTAGCCTTATCTAAATACTGTTCACTTATATGTTTCACTGTAAACACCTGGTCCACACACCCCCTACCTTTCCTAAAGCCTCCTTGTTCATCTGCTATCCTATTCTCCGTCTTACTCTTAATTCTTTCAATTATAACTCTACCATACACTTTACCAGGTACACTCAACAGACTTATCCCCCTATAATTTTTGCACTCTCTTTTATCCCCTTTGCCTTTATACAAAGGAACTATGCATGCTCTCTGCCAATCCCTAGGTACCTTACCCTCTTCCATACATTTATTAAATAATTGCACCAACCACTCCAAAACTATATCCCTACCTGCTTTTAACATTTCTATCTTTATCCCATCAATCCCGGCTGCCTTACCCCCTTTCATTTTACCTACTGCCTCACGAACTTCCCCCACACTCACAACTGGCTCTTCCTCACTCCTACAAGATGTTATTCCTCCTTGCCCTATACACGAAATCACAGCTTCCCTATCTTCATCAACATTTAACAATTCCTCAAAATATTCCCTCCATCTTCCCAATACCTCTAACTCTCCATTTAATAACTCTCCTCTCCTATTTTTGACTGACAAATCCATTTGTTCTCTAGGCTTCCTTAACTTGTTAATCTCACTCCAAAACTTTTTCTTATTTTCAACAAAATTTGTTGATAACAGCTCACCCACTCTCTCATTTGCTCTCTTTTTACATTGCTTCACCACTCTCTTAACCTCTCTCTTTTTCTCCATATACTCTTCCCTCCTTGCATCACTTCTACTTTGTAAAAACTTCTCATATGCTAACTTTTTCTCCCTTACTACTCTCTTTACATCATCATTCCACCAATCGCTCCTCTTCCCTCCTGCACCCACTTTCCTGTAACCACAAACTTCTGCTGAACACTCTAACACTACATTTTTAAACCTACCCCATTCCTCTTCGACCCCATTGCCTATGCTCTCATTAGCCCATCTATCCTCCAATAGCTGTTTATATCTTACCCTAACTGCCTCCTCTTTTAGTTTATAAACCTTCACCTCTCTCTTCCCTGATGCTTCTATTCTCCTTGTATCCCATCTACCTTTTACTCTCAGTGTAGCTACAACTAGAAAGTGATCTGATATATCTGTGGCCCCTCGATAAACATGTACATCCTGAAGTCTACTCAACAGTCTTTTATCTACCAATACATAATCTAAGTAAATAATATCATTTCGCCCTACATCATATCGTGTATACTTATTTATCCTCTTTTTCTTAAAATATGTATTACCTATAACTAAACCCCTTTCTATACAAAGTTCAATCAAAGGGCTCCCATTATCATTTACACCTGGCACCCCAAACTTACCTACCACACCCTCTCTAAAAGTTTCTCCTACTTTAGCATTCAGGTCCCCTACCACAATTACTCTCTCACTTGGTTCAAAGGCTCCTATACATTCACTTAACATCTCCCAAAATCTCTCTCTCTCCTCTGCATTCCTCTCTTCTCCAGGTGCATACACGCTTATTATGACCCACTTCTCGCATCCAACCTTTACTTTAATCCACATAATTCTCGAATTTGCACATTCATATTCTCTTTTCTCCTTCCATAACTGATCATTTAACATTACTGCTACCCCTTCCTTTGCTCTAACTCTCTCAGATACTCCAGATTTAATCCCATTTATTTCCCCCCACTGAAACTCTCCTACCCCCTTCAGCTTTGTTTCGCTTAGAGCCAGGACATCCAACTTCTTTTCATTCATAACATCAGCAATCATCTGTTTCTTGTCATCCGCACTACATCCACGCACATTTAAACAACCCAGTTTTATAAAGTTTTTCTTCTTCTCTTTTTTAGTAAATGTATACAGGAGAAGGGGTTACTAGCCCATTGCTCCCGGCATTTTAGTCGCCTCATACGACACGCATGGCTTACGGAGGAAAGATTCTTCTCCACTTCCCCATGGACAATAGAAGAAATAAAAAAGAACAAGAGCTATTTAGAATAAGGAGAAAAACCTAGATGTATGTATATATATATATGCATGTGCGTGTCTGTGAAGTGTGACCAAAGTGTAAGTAGGAGTAGCAAGATATCCCTGTTATCTAGCGTGTTTATGAGACAGAAAATTCTTTATCGTGGTCAACAGCCTCAAAAGCTTTACTGAAGAAAGTTAATAAATTAGTTAGACAAGACCGGCCTCTTGTGAATCCATGCTGAGTATCATTAATCATGCTATACTTATCGAGATGGCTTCTTATAATCTCAGCTATAATTGACTCTAGTAATTTGCCTACAATTGAGGTCAGGCTTATTGGGCGGTAATTTGACGGTAATGACTTGTCCCCTGTTTTAAAAATAGGAATTACATTAGCCATCTTCCACATATCAGACACTACACCTGTTTGAAGAGATAAATTAAAAATATTAGTTAATGGTTCACAGAGTTCCATTTTGCATTCCTTAAGAACCCTTGAAAAAACCTCATCAGGCCCCGGTGACTTATTTTGCTTCAGTCGGTCTATCTGCTTCACAACCATTTCACTAGTGACTGTGATGCTACATAATTTATCTTCTTCTGGCCCACTATAAAAATTAATTACCGGAATATTATTAGTGTCTTCCTGTGTAAAAACCGAGAGAAAATAATTATTTAAAATCGAGCACATTTCATTCTCTTTGTCAGTAAGATGCCCATAATTATTTTTAAGGGGACCTATCTTATCTCTAACTTTTGTTCTATATACCTGGAAAAAACTTTTTGGGTTAGTTTTAGAATCCCTAGCAACTTTAATTTCATAGTCCCTTTTAGCTTTTCTTATCTCCTTTATAATGTCCCTATTAATGTCAATATACTGATTCATAAGAAGACCCTCGCCTCTTTTGATACGCCTATAAATTCCTTTCTTATGCCCTAGTAGATATTTCAGCCTATTATTCATCCATTTTGGGTCATTTCTATTTGATCTAATTTCTTTATAAGGGATAAACGTTCTTTGAGCAGCATGTATAGTGTTCAGAAAACTGTCATATTGATAGCTCTCTTCGTTACCCCAGTCAACAGATGATAAGTGTTCTCTAAGCCCATCGTAATCTACTAAGCGAAAATCTGGGACTGTTACTGAGTTATCCCTACTGTCATACTTCCATTCAATGCTAAATGTAATTGATTTGTGGTCACTAGCACCCAGTTCCTCTGAAACTTCTAAATTATTAACAAGGGATTCATTGTTTGCCAGAACTAAGTCAAGCAGGTTAGTACCCCTTGTAGGTTCTGTCACAAACTGCTTCAAAAAACAATCCTGAACTACTTCTAAGAAGTCGTATGATTCTAAATTCCCAGTCAGGAAATTCCAATCAATATGACTAAAGTTAAAGTCTCCTAGAATTACTACATTATCGTGCCTTGTGGCCCTAACAATTTCCTCCCATAGTAGTCTCCCCTGGTCCCTATCTAAATTTGGGTGACGGTATATCACACCTAAAATTAATTTTTCATGCCCCTCTGAAAATTCTATCCAAACAGACTCTGTATGTGTTACTTCAGACTTAATACCCGTTTTTATGCAACAGTTCCAGCGATCTCGGACATACAATGCCACCCCACCCCCCTTCCCGACACTTCTATCTACTTGGAACAATTTGAAACCCTGAATGTGACATTCTGCAGACATGTCCCGACTTTTTGAATTAAACCACGTCTCAGTAATGGCAAATACATCAATATTACCTGCACTAGCAACTAGTCTCAACTCGTCCATCTTATTCCTAGCACTGCGACTATTTGTGTAATAAATATTTAAAGACCCTCCTCTCTCTTTACCCTTCCTGCTCCTTTCTGTTATTTCACTAAACCTATTACTGTCCTTGTCAATTAGTGCCACTGGCTTTCCAATATCCACCTCATTTTGCTTATTACTAGTTCTCCTAGTACTCATATTACTACCCTGTGACTTCACAGTTTTCCCGCCAAAACCCATACCACTAACTATTCCTAGTTTAAAGACCTAACAGCTCCCTCCACTGCGTTGGCCAGTGCTCCCACCCCACACCTAGATAAGTGAACTCCATCCCTGGCATACATGTCATTTCTGCCATAGAAGAGGTCCCAGTTGTCAATGAATGTTACTGCATTTTCCTTACAGTATTTGTCCAGCCAGCAATTGACACTAATTGCTCTGGACAACCATTCATTTCCAACTCCTCTCCTTGGCAAAATGCCACATATGACAGGTTTCCCACCCTTCCTCCTAATTATCTCTATTGCTGACCTATACCTGCTAATCAGGTCTTCACTCCTACGTCTGCCAACATCGTTGCCTCCAGCACTGAGACAGATAATAGGATTGCTCCCATTACCTCTCATGATGTCATCCAGACGGCTAACAATATCCTTCATCCCAGCCCCAGGAAAACACACTCTCTGCCTCCTACTCCTATCCTTCAAGCAGAATGCCCTATCCATGTACCTAATCTGGCTATCCCCAACAACAAGAATGTTTTTACCTTCCTTGGCATCGTCCGTAGTGATGCTCCCAGTAGTCGACTCACATTCGTCAGGTTGCATTACACCACTTGTGGAATTCGTCAAGACGTTCTCGATGGTCTTTGTTGGGGTTTCTAGGGATGTCTCACTCACGTCTGTCAATGCTTCCTTGGTGCTCGTTGTGGCATTCCGAGTAGAACACTCGCATTCGTCAAGTAGCACGGAGAATGGGTTGGAAGTTTCCATGGTAGTCTTCTGGTTTCTCGTTGTTTCTGCCTCTCCAACCGTTTTCTTGATCCTCAGCTTGGTTCCATGTTGCCAGGCCACTGACCAAGCTCCCCTCTTAACCTGGGGACTCACAACAGGAGGATTACTACGAATCCTCTTGTTCTCCTCCGTTAATTGCCCTATCTCCAGCTTAGCAACTCTGAGCTCTTCTCTCAGCTGCTGGTAAAGTTGCTCAAGAGAGGGCATCCTTGCTTCAGTCTGTCTATCTGTTTCACAACCATTTTACTAGTGACTGTGATGTTACATAATTTATCTTCTTCTAGCCCACTATAAAAATTAATTACTGGAATATTGTTAGTGTCTTCCTGTGTAAAAACTGAGAGAAAATAATTATTAAAAATCGAGCACATTTCATTCTCTTTGTCAGTAAGGTGCCCATAGTTATTTTTAAGGGGACCTATCTTATCTCTAACTTTTGTTCTATAGACCTGGAAAAAACTTTTTGGGTTAGTTTTAGAATCCCTAGCAACTTTAATTTCATAGTCCCTTTTAGCTTTTCTTATCCCCTTTTTAATGTCCCTCTTAATGTCAATATACTGATTCATAAGATGACCCTCACCTCTTTTGATACGCCTATAAATTCCTTTTTTATGCCCTAGTAGATATTTGAGCCTATTATTCATCCATTTTGGGTCATTTCTATTTGATCTAATTTCTTTATATGGGATAAACGTTCTTTGAGCAGCATGTATAGTGCTCAGAAAACTGTCATATTGATAGCTCACTTCGTTACCCCAGTCAACAGATGATAAGTGTTCTCTAAGCCCATTGTAATCTGCTAAGCGAAAATCTGGGACTGTTACTGAGTTATCGCTACTATCGTACTTCCATTCAATGCTAAATGTAATTGATTAGTGGTCGCTAGCACCCAGTTCCTCTGAAATTTCTAAATTATTAACAAGGGATTCATTGTTTGCCATAACTAAGTCAAGCAGGTTATTTCCCCTTGTAGGTTCTGTCACAAACTGCTTCAAGAAACAATCCTGAACTACTTCTAAGAAGTCGTATGATTCTAAATTCCCAGTCAAGAAATTCCAATCAATATGACTAAAGTTAAAGTCTCCTAGAATTACTACATTATCGTGCCTTGTGGCCTTAACAATTTCCTCCCATAGTAGTCTCCCTTGGTCCCTATCTAAGTTTGGGGGACGGTATATCACTCCTAAAATCAGTTTTTCATGCCCCTCTGAAAATTCTATCCAAACAGACTCTGTATGTGTTACTTCAGACTTAATACCCGTTTTTATGCAACAGTTCAAGCGATCTCGGACATACAATGCCACCCCACCCCCCTTCCCGATACTTCTATCTACTTGGAACAATTTAAAACCCTGAATATGACATTCCGCAGGCATGTCCCGACTTTTTTAATTAAACCACGTCTCAGTTAAGGCAAATACATCAATGTTACCTGCACTAGCAACTAATCTCAACTCGTCCATCTTATTCCTAGCACTACGGCAATTAGCATAATAAACATTGACAGACTCTCCTTTCCCTTTACCCTTCCTGCTCATTTCTGTTTTTCTACTAAACCTATTACTGTCCTTATCACCCAGAGTCCCTGGCTTTTCAATATCTACCTCGTTCTGCTTATTACTAGTTCCCCTAGAACTCGTAATATTACTACACTGGGACTTCACTGTTTTCCTGCCAAAACCCACACCACTAACTATTCCAACTTTAAAGTCCTAACTGCTCCCTCCACTGCAGTTGCCAGTGCTACCACCCCAGACCTAGATAAGTGAACCCCATCCCTGGCATACATGTCATTTCTGCCATAGAAGAGGTCCCAGTTGTCAATGAATGTTACCGCATTTTCCTTACAGTATTTGTCCAGCCAGCAATTGACACCAATTGCCCTGGACAACCATTCATTTCCAACTCCTCTCCTTGGCAAAATACCACATATGACAGGGTTCCCACCCTTACTCCTAATTATTTCTATTGCTGACCTATACCTGCTAATCAGGTCTTCACTCCTACGTCTGCCAACATCGTTGCCTCCAGCACTGAGACAGATAATAGGATTGCTCCCATTACCTCTCATGATGTCATCCAGATGGCTAACAATATCCTCCATCCCAGCCCCAGGAAAGCAAACTCTCTGTCTCCTACTCCTGTCCTTCAAGCAGAACGCCCTATCCATATACCTAACTTGGCTATCCCCAACAACAACAATATTCTTACCTTCCTTGGTGTCGTTCGTCGTGATGTTCCCAGTAGTCGACTCACATTCGTCGGGTAGCACTGAGAATGTATTAGATGTTTCCACAACAGTTTCCATGGCAGTCTCTCTCTTCTTCATCGTTTCTACCTCCTCCATTTGTCTTCTTGATCGTCAACTTCGTTCCCTGCTGTCCAGCCACTGACCAGTTTCCCTTCTTGACCTGAGGACTCAAAACAGGAGGACTACTACGAATCTTCTTGTTTTCCTCGGTCAGTCGCCGAATCTCCAGCTTCGCCATCCTCAATTCTTAGTCTTGCCCATCTCATTTCTTTCTCTGTTATGCCACCTTTCCTTCCCCATTGCTCTTCCAGACATCAGTCCCCTGACCCTACAAGTCACCTTACCCTCCTTCTCCTCTCAGCTCTCTATCTCTCTACAATTCCTTGTTCAGCACCTCCCTCTCCCTCATCTTCCCCTCCCCCTACATACACACATTCTCCCCTCGCCCCCTGGGAAGCTTGTGCGAGCCATTCATGAGGAGTTGCGGGAGCATCCCCGACACCTGTGCTGGTCGCTCCGGCAGGAAGTGGCGGCCAGTCACACCTGATCCACTGATTAATGCGAGGGGTGATGCAAGGACAGGTGCTGCCTCCTCCTCCTTCTACCCCTCCTTCCGTTCATTCTGGCGGCCTGAAGCTCCCAGGAAGCTTATTTATGTTTTTTTGAAGTGCTAAAGCCGTGTGGGTCATTCAACCCAAAGAGTGGTAAGGGGTGCTTGATCCTCCCGTCCGCTAATCGGTAGGCAAACATGCTACGTAACATGGAAATAAATGGTATAAAATACCGACACAATGGAAATATAAACACTTAAGCATGCTACGTAACATAGAATTCTGTAGGACAGCTATGGTGTGTGTGTGTGTGTGTGTGTGTGTGTGTGTGTGTGTGTGTGTGTGCATATGCCGGAGTCTGTAGCCGGCCTTTCACAAGCCGTAGAACTCTAGACAGAAACGTTTCCATGCCCGAACCTTTATGTAACTTTACGGCGCGTACGTTCAGTCAGAACCACGTAGTTATGTGTATTGAAAAGAAATACGAATGCGCCAGCACGCACGACTCTCTAAATCGCTTACAAATGCGTTCGTGGCGATGCAACCAATGCATTCAGCGCAAGAGAACGGTAGAGTGAAGCATATCCTTGGTCGTGAATGTTAACTAGGCTGCCTTCCACCGCATTAAATCGTGGCTGGAGAGCCGGACGGAGCCAGCAAGCGCAGGTCACACACTACACACCGGAACCCAAAGGTGACTCAATGCTAGCCAAGCCCTGAAAACAATCACCAGACTCAGAATTTGTGATGGACTCGAAGACTTCCTTTGAGGGACGCCACGCATTGTTCGTGGGTACTGCTGGCCTTGTTAGATGCTCTTCTTTTCCTCTTCTTCCTCCTTCTATTACCACTTTTGTTATCGCTGCTGCTGCTGGTATTGCTGCTTTTGCTGGTGCCGGTGCTGCTGCTATTGCTGCAACTGCTGTTGTTGTTGCAGTTCTTGTTGTTGCTTAAGGTATTCAAAACTCAGTACTGTCTGGTCGCTCGCAACGAGGAGCGTTTCACATTCTGTCTATTATGTATTTATACCTGTGCCATTGTAATAGATTCCACACTCCGAATTACAATGACAGACCTGTATGCAGGTCGTAAAAAGAATATTTACACTGTTTTACCACCAAGGAGAAAACCTGAGTACTTAATAAACCCTCAAAATATGTTCATGATGGTGAAACGTTAAACATAAACACTTTATGTGAAAATGGTTTATTACAGTAGGAGATACATGCATCTGAATACATTAACAATTATGTAGCGTTTATTAGCAAACAAACCCCAGGTTTCTCCCTCACGTCTCAATACTTTGACGGTAACATATACGTTACAAAGATTTATGTATACAATATGCAAACTGTGAGAAACATGTGTAGATATATGCAGTATATGAGGATCTAAATAACCGAGATAATACAACGTTGTGACACGGTAGACAACACCTTGAACAAAGAGAACAAACATGGAACAATAATAGCGACCATCAATCATCCTGAGATGGATGAATAGAAATCCTGAAACCAAAGCAAAATGCCAGTTGCACTGCTAAGCAGTGTAATTGGGATTTTACACTGCTAAGTAGTGTAATTCCCACGTTTCCTGACTGTGACAGTGCAGAGATAGCCACCACGGAAAATCTAGAGCAAAGCTCTAGACAGAAATGTGTCATGACAGGAATATCCTGAAACCATCTTCCTTATAGACATACTGACCCAACATAAAATCCTTGTTAGATAAAACCCAAAGAATACCAGTGAACTCTGTGACTCACAACTAGAGATTTGTAAGGATATACAAAACCATATAAGAACATATAACTGAAGAATCAGCAAGCCATCAGCAGCAGTACTTTCGCTTTGAACTAGTGATAAGCTACGACAGACAATGTAGGTAATATCCTGAAGTTTCTGAAAAGCTGTTGTGAGTGGACAATAATCTCAGAAACATCGTTCACTCACATATAAAAGTGTAGTTTAATGCTCTCATACAGCAATGAATAATGATACAGAGATATGGCACAGGTGAGAAGGTCATGCTTCTACCCGGTCAACCAGTATCGAAAAGCATGGGAAAATTCAGTTTGCAGAATGCATCTTGTTGTCTTGGCAAATTCACGTGTAAAACACCTTTTTTCAACAAATTAAACGATACAAATCATACAAAACACAATTCTGCAGAGAATGACAATTTCATAAATTTGTGACATTCGGTAAAAATATCTTGTGGCACAAAATAAACCTTACACAAAATAAACACATAAATTACAATACCATAAGTTTATATTTAACCTTAACAAATGTCTGTGTTGATTATTTTCTGCAAATATCACTTTATCAATTCCAACATTGATCTGCCTATTAATAGAAAAATTATCTGAGTGTTTGTAGGTCACCTTCTAGCCATATCACAGCCCCCTATGTCAGTTTTGGTTAGGGTGAGTACTTGATCTAGCCCTGCTGGTTTATCCCCGTTTCTCTCGTTGCATCTCTGACATGTCGACTCAAAAAGTTTTCTGTCAATACCTCCATCATGTCAGCCCTCCACGTTTGGCTGTGGTTTATATGTCGGGTTGCGTGGCCAACAGTAACAGCCTGATTGACCAGGCCCTGATTTACCATGAGGCCTTGTCACAGACCGGGCCGCGGGGGCGTTGACCCCCGAAACCCTCTCCAGGTATACACAAGGTATATGTCTTGGGAAAAATCTGTAACAAGGATCACTTTGAGTGTATTTTGTAACTCGATTACCCTCTGATTCCCTGAAAATTAATCACAATTAATCACTAGCTGTACGTCGGCCTCTATTCATGTAACTCCAGTATAACCTGACTCACTTGTTTTCCTGCATCTCATCAGCCTCATTAACACCATGGTTAACCAGCACTCTCCCTCTTTCCCCCTTCCACGTTTTAGCTTCAGGTTTTCCTTATCTTATGTTAATAGTTTATTGTTTCCCTAATCTTCTGTACCTCCTGGTGCCCTAAGAACATTTCCGTATGTTTTCTTCAGCTGTTATTGCCCTTTTCTTCTGTTTTTTTTTTTACCTCCTCCACTACAGTTTTAATCCTTCCATCTGTTCACAGACATCATTGAACTGTCTTTGCCATACCTCTTCCTTCTTGTGTCTATATCCGGTTAATATCAGGTCTTGTGTTGGTCACTCCCATCTTTTTTTTCTTCCTCCCTGGCTCTCCCTCTTCCTTTTTTTCATTTGTCTTTGGGATTCCCCTTTATTTACTCTTGGAGTTTCACCCAGCCAGGTCTAGTAACTTTCTCTGAGCACAACTTAACACTGATAAATGTGAAGCAGATCGTACATGCACTTGTCTGTACTAGCAGACCAGTAACTTCTGTACACATCAGTGTGGGGAAAAGTGTCCTGGGACATTGTGTGCGTGTACTCACCTAATTGTGGTTGCAGGGGTCGATTCACAGCTCCTGGCCCCGCCTCTTCACTGGTCGCTACTAGATCATTCTCCCTGCTCCATGAGCTTTATCATACCTCTTATTAATGCTATGTATGGATCCTGCCTTCACTACATCACTTTCCAGACAAATCACTTCCTGACAACTCTGTGACTGAAGAAATACTTCCTAACATCCCTGTGACTCATCTGAGTCTTCAGCTTCCGATTATGACCCCTTGTTGCTGTGTCCCATCTCTGGAACATCCTGTCTCTGTCCACCTTGTCGATTCCTCTCAGTATTTTATATGTCGTTGTCATAACCCCCCTGCCTCTCCTGTTTGTGTGTGTACTCATCTAATTGTGGTTGCAAGGGTCGATTCACAGCTCCTGGCCCCGCCTCTTCACTGGTGCTACTTGATCATTCTCCCTGCTCCATGAACTTTATCATACCTCTTCTTAAAGCTATGTATGGATTCTGCCTCCACTACATCATTTACCAGACTATTCTACTTTCTGACAACTCTGTGACTGAATAAATACTTCCTAACATCCGTGTGATTCATCTGAGTCTTCAACTTCCAACTGTGTTCCCTTGTTACTGTGTCCCCTTGTTGCTGTGTCCCATCTCTGGAACATCCTGTCTCTGTCCACCTTGGCAATTCCTCTCAGTATTTAATATGTCGTTATCATATCCCCCCTATCTCTCCTGTCCTCCAGTGTCGTCAGGTCGATTTCCCTTAACCTCTCCTAGTAGGACATACCCTTAGCTCGTGTGTGTGTGTGTGTGTGTGTGTGTGTGTGTGTGTGTGTGTGTGTGTGTGTGTGTGTGTGTGTGTGTGTGCGTGCGTGCGTGCGTGCGTGCGTGCGTGTGCGTGTGCATGTTTGCGCACGTACTCACCTGTTTGTGGTTGCAGGGGTCAAGTTGCAGCTCCTGGCCCCGCCTCTTTGCTGGTCACTACTAGGTCGACTCTCTCACCGCTCCAAGAGCTGTATCGTACCTCTTCTTAAGGCTTTGTATGGATCCTGCGTGTGCGCATGAGTTATACTGTCTCTTCTCTCTCTCTCTCTCTCTCTCTCTCTCTCTCTCTCTCTCCCCTTAGTCTTCCTCTCCCATTTATTACCTCCCTCGCACTGTCCGAGCCATTCTTTTCTCTCCCTCCCAATTCTTCCTTTATTTAGTGCCAATTTTTCTTCTGCTTCTATCTTTAATTTCTTCACTTTATATGGGTTTTATTTCCATTTACCGTTCTTCCATTTTTCGCTTTTCCTTCCTCCTATTCCTTTTCCTCTTCCTTCTTCCCTCTTCCTACTTCTTCATCCTTTCCTCTTCCACCTTCCATCGTCCTTCTAGCTTCTCATTCTCCACTTCCTTCATATTCTTCTTCCTCTTCTCCTTATTCTTCTTGTATTTGCATCCTACGGAAGAGTGTAGGACACCAACGGACATTAGCTCTGGTATTTAACTTTCTTGGACCAGCTTGGGCGATCAACACTCTGGACGAATAATAATCCCAAAAATGTTTCTTATTCGTCTTTTTTTCACCTCCCTCTCCTCCTCCTCCTCCTCCTCCTCCTCCTCCTCCTCCTCCTCCTCCTCCTCCTCCTCCTCCTCCTCCTCCTCCTCCTCCTCCTCCTCCTCATCCTCCTCCTCCTCCGTCTTCTCATCCCTCCTTGCCCCTCGCCGTTCCTCTTCATGTACTCTGCTTCCACCCTCCTTCCCACCACCTAGCCAGGCATGCCTGACCTCTTGATCCTGCTTAACCTTCTCTCCCTGCTCCAGACCCTGCTCACGCGCACGCACGCACACACACACACACACACACACACACACACACACACACACACACACACACACACACACACACACACACACACACACACACACACACACACACACAAACACACCCACAGGCCAGAGTATTCGATTATAAAACTGAGTGAGAAATCAAAACGAGCAAGAACGTTCACTTGAACGAATCTGCTTGGACTTCCTACTCATTCATTTTTGCAACATTGCAGGCTCCTGATGTGTTGATTGCAACACGAAAGGCCTAGAGCTATCATTCAACTTCCCCTGTGGTTGTTTTCCATATGTTACTATGTAGGATCATTTGTGTAACTGTATACGTGTACCAGTACCTACATACACTTAAGATGAGGCGGCGGGGCCAGGACCTGAGACTCGACTACCTTAACAAGACACACACACATATGAATACAATTCATTTGAGTACTCCACTCTTTGAGTGCAAAGAAGAGAAAACACAATAAGTGTCCGGGGCTCAAGACTGTTCAACAGCCTCCCACCAGCCATAAGGAAAATTACCAGTAGACTCCTGGTTGTCTTCAACAGGGAGCTGGACAGATACCTAAAGTCAATACCGGATCAGCAGGGCTGTGGTTCGTAAGTTGGGCTACGTGCGGCCAGCAGTAACAGCCTCGTTGATCAGGCCCTGATCCACTGGGAGGCCTGGTAATGGACCGGGCCGCGGGGGCGTTGATTCCCGGAATACCCTCCAGGTAGACTCCAGGTAGGCACATCTAAGAAAGACTTACATAACCAAAGCAGAACTACTTATGGGAGACTTCAGCCACCAGGAGATCCCCATTCTTACTACCCCTCTCAGGGTCTACAAGGAAGGTCCTAAGCTGATATGAACGAATCTTGTTACGATAATTGAGGGACAAAGAAAGCTAGGATTTACCTGAAGGTTCTAAACGCGTGCAGAAGGAAGATGATGGAGGTGGTGATGGGGAAGTGTATGTGTCAGCATGTCAAGGGCACGACGAGAGAGAGTGTACGAACCAGGAAGACTGGGCTGTCTTTATTTCAAACGCACCAGACACAAAGGAAATAAATGAGGGAAAGTCTTAGCGCAAATGGCCACGAGTTCTGATCCTGACTACCTGGTGAAAAGGAATGTGCAATGGAAAACATGACTAGAATGGAGCGCAGGAAAACTAGAGTGGAGCGCAGTAAGACGAGTGGAGTGCAGGAAGACTGGAGCAGAGTACGGTAAGATGAGAGAGGAAGCAAACCAGACTACGAGAGAGGTAGTAGCTACACTGAGAACCTTGTGCACAGCGGAGACAAAAGAAAGGAAAGGAAATGAATGAGATGATGGAATGTCTAAACAAGTGGCAAAAATCATACACACAAATCTATACGCATTTATGGGTATATCTGTACACATATGTATACACCTGTAACTCCTGAGTCGTTAGAGCAAATAAGGTAACTCTGAAATATAAGTTAGTATCTGATAAACATGCGAGATAACAGATAAATCTTGCTATCCTCTATATATATTCAAAGTGTTATCTTTTCCGATTCCTTATAGCCTTTATTCCTGTAATATATTCTGGTATGAAGACGGGCCGCGGGGATGATGATCGCAGGAACCATCACTAGCTCACAGGAACGGACTCCCACCATGCATAAGAGGAATTACCAATAGACCCCTGGCTGCCTTCCAGAGGGAACTGCACAGATACATGGAGCCAGTACCCGATCAGCCGGGCTGTGGTTCGTACATTGGACTACGTGCGACTAGCAGTAACAGCCTAATTGATTAGGCCCTGATCCACCGGGAGGCCTGGTCAAGAACTGGGCCGCGGGGGCGTTGACCTCCCACCCCTGAACTCCCTCCAGGTAGGTAGATAAACGTGAAGAAGATTTAGAGGTCTACCTACCTGAAGGGTATTCCGGGATCAACGCCCCGCGGCACGGTCCACGACGGGGCCTCCCGGTAGATCAGGGCCTACCTGGAGGTTACCTGGAGGTTATTCCGGGGATCAACGCCCCCGCGGCCCGGTCCACGATCAGGCCTCCCGATGGATCAGTGCCTGATCAACTAGGCTGTTACTGCTGGCCGCACGCAGTCCGACGTACGAGCCACAGCCCGGCTGATCCGGCACCGACTTTAGGTATCTGTCCAGCTCTCTCTTGAAGGCAGCCAGGGGTTTATTGGCAATTCCCCTAATGCTTGATGGGAGGCTGTTGAACAGTTTTGGGCCCCGGACACTTATGGTGTTTTCTCTTAGTGTACCAATGGCGCCCCTACTTTTTATTGGCGGCATTTTGCATCGCCTGCCCAGTCTTTTACTTTCGTAGGGAGTGATTTCTGTGTGCAGATTTGGGACCATTCCTTCCAAGATTTTCCAAGTGTAGATTATGATATATCTCTCCCTCCTGCGTTCCAACGAGTACAAGTCAAGTGCTTCCAAGCCTCCTGTTTTTACGATTAGAATATAGAAATTATTTTGGTTTTGAGGGCTTTCCCCTGGCCATCCACCTCAGCCCGGGCATCCACACGCCCATCCATCTATTCCCTGGACACGTGAGTGAGCCATCCACCAGTGCAGGGAGCGTGGTGGAGGCCACAGTGACCTGCCTTATTTAAGGTCTGCTGGAACCTCAAATTAACCGCTGAAGATGCTTCTCTCTCTCTCTCTCTCTCTCTCTCTCTCTCTCTCTCTCTCTCTCTCTCTCTCTCTCTCTCTCTCTCTCTCTCTCTCTCTCTCTCTCTCTCACTACTGCTGTTAATGTGACTACGGACACAAGCAGCTCCGGGCAAGTAATTCACTCAGACAACGAGGGACCTCAAAATCCTGCCCGGGACGAAAGAAAGAAAAAAAACAGAAGGTAAGGGATTGCATTATAAACTGTGTCTTTGTTTCACGGGGCATCTGATCGTTTTGTAAGAGGCTTCAGTGGCTTTCGTCCGCGCAGGTGTGAGTTCCGGCGTCGGTGGCGGCCGGAAGCCTGCACGAACGGCCTCAGAACGGCGAGGATAGGCGAGGGAGAGGCTCGAAGATCCCCGCTGCGTCCCGAGGAGCGACTGTTCCTCCACAACAACGCGCTGAGTATTATGAAATCGTCGGGAACGAGAGCGAAGTGCATAGGATTATGGCGCAGAGCTCACGTCAACAGCACGCTCGCCGCCCCGCACCGCCACCCGGGGCACGGGCGCCACTACACCCGGCAAGCAAAGGTAGCCCTTCAGAGAGTTTTCAACAAAGGCGGTTTCATGGCCGCGGCGACCACCGGAGTTACGCCTCGCAGGGAGCCGCGTGGATCATTCATATATGGTCGGCGGGCGAGGAGGGCGTAAGGGCGTAAAGGGCGCGGGAGGCCCGGCAAAACGGCGCTTACTGAGCAGCATGTAGGGGCGGGGGAAGCCTGGCCAGCAGCCACACTTTCTACTTTACGGTGAGTGGCGCTACGGGCCAGGACGACGCCACCCGTAATAACACTATCTGTGAAGCATACCCCTCCATCCCTCTCTCTCTCTCTCTCTCTCTCTCTGTCTGTCTGTCTCTCTCTCTCTCTCTCTCTCTCTCTCTCTCTCTCTCTCTCTCTCTCTCTCTCTCTCTCTCTCTCTCTCTCTCTCTCTCTCTCTCTCTCTCTCTCTCTCTCTCTCTCTCTCTCTCTCTCTCTCTCTCTCTCTCTCTCTCTCTCTCTCTCTCTCTCTCTCTCCTCTCTCTCTCTCTCTCTCTCTCTCTCTCTCTCTCTCTCTCTCCTCCTCTCTCTCTCTCTCTCTCTCTCTCTCTCTCTCTCTCTCTCTCTCTCTCTCTCTCTCTCTCTCTCTCTCTCTCTCTCTCTCTCTCTCTCTCTCTCTCTCTCTCTCTCTCTCTCTCTCTCTCTCTCTCTCTCTCTCTCTCTCTCTCTCTCTCTCCTTCCCTCATTTATAAATGCGCGATAGTCCGTAATCTAGACAGTTATCTATGGTCACTTCCGGATGGCCCTCCTCCATGCGGCTAGCACCAACAGCCGGCCTGATCAGGCCGTCAAGCAGGAGGCACTGGTTTGGGACCGGGCCACTAGTGGGGGCGGTGACCCCTCCACAACCCCGTCCCCCCGGGGGATCGTCGTCTTGATGCTAATGAAGGGCTCTTGATCCGAGGCAAGGGAGTCACCTTGCGCTTTAGATCTATGACCCGTATGGTTTTAGAGCTTCCTCTAATATTATAATAATAATAATAATAATAATAATAATAATAATAATAATAATAATAATAAATAATAATAATAATAATAATAATAATAATAATAATAATAATAATAATTCCAACATTACCTGCACAAAAATTACAGATGTCAGTAATGTAGAATTTTTTTTTACGTTAGATTAAAAACCAATTTTTGGGTAATATAAATAAAATGTACGTATAAAATATATTAAAAAGGTCAATTATAAGCCAGCGAGCCTGACACAACAGTTGGGTAGATCACAGGTGGTGAACTAGAGGAATCTCAAGTGGTGAACTAGAGGGATCACAAGTGGTGAACTAGAGGGATCACAAGTGGTGAACTAGAGGGATCACAGGTGGTGAACTCGAAGAATCACAGGTGGTGAACTTGAGGGATCACAGGTGGTGAACTAGAGGGATCACAGGTGGTGAACTCGAAGAATCACAGGTGGTGAACTAGAGGGATCACAGGTGGTGAACTAGAGGGATCACAGGTGGTGAACTCGAGGGATCACAGGTGGTGAACTCGAGGGATCACAGGTGGTGAACTTGAGGGATCACAAGTGGTGAACTAGAGGAATCACAGGTGGTGAACTCGAGGGATCACAGGTGGTGAACTAGAGGGATCACAAGTGGTGAACTCGAGGGATCACAGGTGGTGAACTAGAGGGATCACAAGTTGTGAACTAGAGGAATCACAGGTGGTGAACTAGAGGAATCACAGGTGGTGAACTCGAGGGATCACAAGTGGTGAACTAGAGGAATCACAGGTGGTGAACTAGAGGAATCACAGGTGGTGAACTAGAGGGATCACAAGTGGTGAACTCGAGGGATCACAGGTGGTGAACTAGAGGGATCACAAGTTGTGAACTAGACGAATCACAGGTGGTGAACTAGAGGAATCACAGGTGGTGAACTCGAGGGATCACATGTGGTGAACTCGAGGGATCACAGATGGTGAACTAGAGGGATCACAGGGGGTGAACTAGAGGGATCACAGGTGGTGAACTCAAGGGATCACAGGTGGTGAACTCGAGGGATCACAAGTGGTGAACTCGAGGGATCACAGGTGGTGAGCTAGAGGGATCACAGGTGGTGAACTAGAGGGATCACAGGTGGCGAACTCGAGGGATCACAGGTAGTGAACTAGAGGGATCACAGGTGGTGAACTCGAGGGATCACAGGTGGTGAACTAGAGGAACCACAGGTGGTGAACTCGAGGGATCACAGGTGGTGAATTAGAGGGATCACAAGTGGTGAACTAGAGGGATCACAGGTGGTGAACTAGAGAGATCACAGGTGGTGAACTCGAGGGATCACAGGTGGTGAACTAGAGGGATCACAAGTGGTGAACTCGAGGGATCGCAGGTGGTGAACTAGAGGGATCACAGGTGGTGAACTAGAGGGATCACAGGTGGTGAACTCGAGGGATCTCAGGTGGCGAACTCGAGGGATCACAGGTGGTGAACTAGAGGGATCACAGGTGGTGAACTGAACTCGAGGGATCACAGGTGGTGAACTAGGGAGGGATCACAGGTGGTGAACTAGAGGGATCACAGGTGGTGAACTAGAGGGATCACAGGTGGTGAACTCGAGGGATCACAGGTGGTGAACTAGAGGGATCACAGGTGGTGAACTAGAGGGAACAAAGGTGGTGAACTAGAGGGATCACAGGTGTGTGAACAGGTGGTAGAGGGATCACAGGTGGTGAACTAGAGGGATCACAGGTGGTGAACTAGAGGGATCACAGGTGGTGAACTCGAGGGATCACAGGTGGTGAACTCGAGGGATCACAGGTGGTGAACTCGAGGGATCACAGGTGGTGAACTCGAGGGATCACAGGTGGTGAACTCGAGGGATCACAGGTGGTGAACTCGAGGGATCACAGGTGGTGAACTCGAAGGGACACAGGTGGTGAACTCGAGGGATCACAGGTGGTGAACTCGAAGGGACACAGGTGGTGAACTCGAGGGATCACAGGTGGTGAACTCGAGGGATCACAGGTGGTGAACTAGAGGGATCACAGGTGGTGAACTCGAGGGATCACAGGTGGTGAACTAGAGGAATCACAGGTGGTGAACTAGAGGAATCACAGGTGGTGAACTCGAGGGATCACAGGTGGTGAACTCGAGGGATCACAGGTGGTGAACTCGAGGGATCACAGGTGGTGAACTAGAGGGATCACAGGTGGTGAACTCGAGGGATCACAGGTGGTGAACTAGAGGGATCACAGGTGGTGAACTCGAGGGATCACAGGTGGTGAACTAGAGGGATCACAGGTGGTGAACTAGAGGGATCACAGGTGGTGAACTCGAGGGATCACAGGTGGTGAACTAGAGGGATCACAGGTGGTGAACTCGAGGGATCACAGGTGGTGAACTAGAGGGATCACAGGTGGTGAACTAGAGGGATCACTAGTGTTGAACTAGAGGGATCACAGGTGGTGAACTCGAGGGATCGCAGGTGGTGAACTAGAGGGATCACAGGTGGTGAACTCGAGGGATCACAGGTGGTGAACTAGAGGGATCACAGGTGGTGAACTCGAGGGATCGCAGGTGGTGAACTAGAGGGATCACAGGTGGTGAACTAGAGGGATCACTAGTGTTGAACTAGAGGGATCACAGGTGGTGAACTCGAGGGATCGCAGGTGGTGAACTCGAGGGATCACAGGTGGTGAACTAGAGGGATCACAGGTGGTGAGCTAGAGGGATCACAGGTGGTGAACTCGAGGAATCACAGGTGGTGAACTCGAGGGATCACAGGTGGTGAACTAGAGGGATCACAGGTGGTGAACTCGAGGAATCACAGGTGGTGAACTCGAGGGATCGCAGGTGGTGAACTCGAGGGATCACAGGTGGTGAACTAGAGGGATCACAGGTGGTGAACTAGAGGGATCACAGGTGGTGAATTAGAGGGATCACAAGTGGTGAACTAGAGGGATCACAGGTGGTGAACTAGAGGGATCACAAGTGGTGAACTAGAGGGATCACAGGTGGTGAACTCGAGGGATCACAGGTGGTGAACTCGAGGGATCACAGGTGGTGAACTAGAGGGATCACAGGTGGTGAACTCGAGGGATCTCAGGTGATGAACTAGAGGGATCACAGGTGGTGAACTCGAGGGATCACAGGGGGTGAACTCGAGGGATCACAGGTGGACAGGTGGTGAACTAGAGGGATCACAGGTGGTGAACTAGAGGGATCACTAGTGTTGAACTAGAGGGATCACAGGTGGTGAACTCGAGGGATCGCAGGTGGTGAACTAGAGGGATCACAGGTGGTGAACTAGAGGGATCACTAGTGTTGAACTAGAGGGATCACAGGTGGTGAACTAGAGGGATCACAGGTGGTGAACTAGAGGGATCACAGGTGGTGAACTCGAGGGATCGCAGGTGGTGAACTAGAGGGATCACAGGTGGTGAACTCGAGGAATCACAGGTGGTGAACTAGAGGGATCACAGGTGGTGAACTAGAGGGATCACAGGTGGTGAACTAGAGGGATCACAGGTGGTGAACTAGAGGGATCACTGGTGGTGAACTCGAGGTATCACAGGTGGTGAACTAGAGGGATCACAGGTGGTGAACTCAAGGGATCACAGGTGGTGAACTCGAGGGATCACAGGTGGTGAACTAGAGGGATCACAGGTGGTGAACTAGAGGGATCACAGGTGGTGAACTAGAGGGATCACAGGTGGTGAACTCGAGGGATCACAGGTGGTGAACTAGAGGGATCACAGGTGGTGAACTAGAGGGATCACAGGTGGTGAACTAGAGGGATCACAGGTGGTGAACTAGAGGGATCACAGGTGGTGAACTAGAGGGATCACAGGTGGTGAGCTAGAGGGATCACAGGTGGTGAACTAGAGGAGGGATCACAGGTGGTGAACTAGAGGGATCACAGGTGGTGAACTAGAGGGATCACAGGTGGTGAACTAGAGGGATCACAGGTGGTGAACTAGAGGGATCACAGGTGGTGAACTAGAGGGATCACAGGTGGTGAACTCGAGGGATCACAGGTGGTGAACTAGAGGGATCACAGGTGGTGAACTAGAGGGATCACAGGTGGTGAACTAGAGGGATCACAGGTGGTGAACTCGAGGGATCACAGGTGGTGAACTAGAGGGATCACAGGTGGTGAACTAGAGGGATCACAGGTGGTGAACTAGAGGGATCACAGGTGGTGAACTAGAGGGATCACAGGTGGTGAACTAGAGGGATCACAGGTGGTGAACTAGAGGGATCACAGGTGGTGAACTAGAGGGATCACAGGTGGTGAACTAGAGGGATCACAGGTGGTGAACTAGAGGGATCACAGGTGGTGAACTAGAGGGATCACAGGTGGTGAACTAGAGGGATCACAGGTGGTGAACTAGAGGGATCACAGGTGGTGAACTAGAGGGATCACAGGTGGTGAACTAGAGGGATCACAGGTGGTGAACTCGAGGGATCACAGGTGGTGAACTAGAGGGATCACAGGTGGTGAACTAGAGGGATCACAGGTGGTGAACTAGAGGGATCACAGGTGGTGAACTAGAGGGATCACTCGTGGTGAACTCGAGGTATCACAGGGTGAACTAGAGGGATCACAGGTGGTGAACTAGAGGGATCACAGGTGGTGAACTGAACGAGAGGGATCACCGGTGGTGAACTAGAGGGATCACAGGTGGTGAACTCGAGGGATCACAGGTGGTGAACTCGAGGGATCACAGGTGGTGAACTAGAGGGATCACAGGTGGTGAACTAGAGGGATCACAGGTGGTGAACTCGAGGGATCACAGGTGGTGAACTAGAGGGATCACAGGTGGTGAACTAGAGGGATCACAGGTGGTGAACTAGAGGGATCACAGGTGGTGAACTAGAGGGATCACAGGTGGTGAACTAGAGGGATCACAGGTGGTGAACTAGAGGGATCACAGGTGGTGAACTAGAGGGATCACAGGTGGTGAACTAGAGGGATCACAGGTGGTGAACTAGAGGGATCACAGGTGGTGAACTCGAGGGATCACAGGTGGTGAACTCGAGGGATCACAGGTGGTGAACTAGAGGGATCACAGGTGGTGAACTCGAGGGATCACAGGTGGTTGAACTCGAGGGATCACAGGTGGTGAACTCGAGGGATCACAGGTGGTGAACTAGAGGGATCACAGGTGGTGAACTCGAGGGATCACAGGTGGTGAACTCGAGGGATCACAGGTTGTGAACTAGAGGGATCACAGGTGGTGAACTAGAGGGATCACAGGTGGTGAACTGAACTAGAGGCTTCACAGGTGGTGAACTAGAGGGATCACAGGTGGTGAACTAGAGGGATCACAGGTGGTGAACTAGAGGGATCACAGGTGGTGAACTCGAGGGATCACAGGTGGTGAACTAGAGGGATCACAGGTGGTGAACTAGAGGGATCACAGGTGGTGAACTAGAGGGATCACAGGTGGTGAACTAGAGGGATCACAGGTGGTGAACTAGAGGGATCACAGGTGGTGAACTAGAGGGATCACAGGTGGTGAACTAGAGGGATCACAGGTGGTGAACTAGAGGGATCACAGGTGGTGAACTAGAGGGATCACAGGTGGTGAACTAGAGGGATCACAGGTGGTGAACTAGAGGGATCACAGGTGGTGAACTAGAGGGATCACAGGTGGTGAACTAGAGGGATCACAGGTGGTGAACTAGAGGGATCACAGGTGGTGAACTAGAACTAGAGGGATCACAGGTGGTGAACTCGAGGGATCACAGGTGGTGAACTAGAGGGATCACAGGTGGTGAACTAGAGGGATCACAGGTGGTGAACTCGAGGGATCACAGGTGGTGAACTAGAGGGATCACAGGTGGTGAACTAGAGGGATCACAGGTGGTGAACTCGAGGGATCACAGGTGGTGAACTAGAGGGATCACAGGTGGTGAACTAGAGGGATCACAGGTGGTGAACTAGAGGGATCACAGGTGGTGAACTAGAGGGATCACAGGTGGTGAACTAGAGGGATCACAGGTGGTGAACTAGAGGGATCACAGGTGGTGAACTAGAGGGATCACAGGTGGTGAACTCGAGGGATCACAGGTGGTGAACTAGAGGGATCACAGGTGGTGAACTAGAGGGATCACAGGTGGTGAACTAGAGGGATCACAGGTGGTGAACTAGAGGGATCACAGGTGGTGAACTAGAGGGATCACAGGTGGTGAACTAGAGGGATCACAAACCATCTGTTGATCACGTTGGCATAGTTACTGAAGAAACGTTTCGCCCCAAAGTTACTTCATCAGCTTCGTCAAGGTGATCTGTCCCCATATTTCGACTGAAGAAGCCTGCGCGGGCGAAACGTTTTGTCCGTAAAGATACCACTACTGCACACGTGTCTTGACTCACCTCCATAGCTCGATTGGTAGCGCACTCACCTCACGCACTGAGGTCCGGGGATCGATCCCCTGTACGGGTGGAAACATTAGGACGTGTTTCCTTAGGACATCTGCTGTCCATGTTCACTCATCAGTAAAGTAAGTACCTGGGTGTTAGTGGACTGGTGTGGGTCGCATCCTGGGTGTTAGTGGACTGGTGTGGGTCGCATCCTGGGTGTTAGTGGACTGGTGTGGGTGGCATCCTGGGTGTTAGTGGACTGGTGTGGGTCGCATCCTGGGTGTTAGTGGACTGGTGTGGGTCGCATCCTGGGTGTTAGTGGACTGGTGTGGGTCGCATCCTGGGTGTTAGTGGACTGGTGTGGGTGGCATCCTGGGTGTTAGTGGACTGGTGTGGGTCGCATCCTGGGTGTTAGTGGACTGGTGTGGGTCGCATCCTGGGTGTTAGTGGACTGGTGTGGGTCGCATCCTGGGTGTTAGTGGACTGGTGTGGGTCGCATCCTGGGTGTTAGTGGACTGGTGTGGGTCGCATCCTGGGTGTTAGTGGACTGGTGTGGGTCGCATCCTGGGTGTTAGTGGACTGGTGTGGGTCGCATCCTGGGTGTTAGTGGACTGGTGTGGGTCGCATCCTGGGTGTTAGTGGACTGGTGTGGGTCGCATCCTGGGTGTTAGTGGACTGGTGTGGGTCGCATCCTGGGTGTTAGTGGACTGGTGTGGGTCGCATCCTGGGTGTTAGTGGACTGGTGTGGGTCGCATCCTGGGTGTTAGTGGACTGGTGTGGGTCGCATCCTGGGTGTTAGTGGACTGGTGTGGGTCGCATCCTGGGTGTTAGTGGACTGGTGTGGGTCGCATCCTGGGTGTTAGTGGACTGGTGTGGGTGGCATCCTGGGTGTTAGTGGACTGGTGTGGGTCGCATCCTGGGTGTTAGTGGACTGGTGTGGGTCGCATCCTGGGTGTTAGTGGACTGGTGTGGGTCGCATCCTGGGTGTTAGTGGACTGGTGTGGGTGGCATCCTGGGTGTTAGTGGACTGGTGTGGGTCGCATCCTGGGTGATAGTGGACTGGTGTGTGGGTCGCATCCTGGGTGTTAGTGGACTGGTGTGGGTCGCATCCTGGGTGTTAGTGGACTGGTGTGGGTCGCATCCTGGGTGTTAGTGGACTGGTGTGGGTCGCATCCTGGGTGCTAGTGGACTGGTGTGGGTCGCATCCTGGGTGTTAGTGGACTGGTGTGGGTGGCATCCTGGGTGTTAGTGGACTGGTGTGGGTGGCATCCTGGGTGTTAGTGGACTGGTGTGGGTCGCATCCTGGGTGTTAGTGGACTGGTGTGGGTCGCATCCTGTGTGTTAGTGGACTGGTGTGGGTGGCATCCTGTGTGTTAGTGGACTGGTGTGGGTGGCATCCTGGGTGTTAGTGGACTGGTGTGGGTCGCATCCTGTGTGTTAGTGGACTGGTGTGGGTCGCATCCTGGGTGTTAGTGGACTGGTGTGGGTGGCATCCTGGGTGTTAGTGGACTGGTGTGGGTCGCATCCTGGGTGTTAGTGGACTGGTGTGGGTCGCATCCTGGGTGTTAGTGGACTGGTGTGGGTCGCGTCCTGGGTGTTAGTGGACTGGTGTGTGTCGCATCCTGGGTGTTAGTGGACTGGTGTGGGTCGCATCCTGGGTGTTAGTGGACTGGTGTGGGTCGCATCCTGGGTGTTAGTGGACTGGTGTGGGTCGCATCCTGGGTGTTAGTGGACTGGTGTGGGTCGCATCCTGGGTGTTAGTGGACTGGTGTGGATCGCATCCTGGGTGTTAGTGGACTGGTGTGGGTCGCATCCTGGGTGTTAGTGGACTGGTGTGGGTCGCATCCTGGGTGTTAGTGGACTGGTGTGGGTCGCATCCTGGGTGTTAGTGGACTGGTGTGGGTCGCATCCTGGGTGTTAGTGGACTGGTGTGGGTCGCATCCTGGGTGTTAGTGGACTGGTGTGGGTGGCATCCTGGGTGTTAGTGGACTGGTGTGGGTCGCATCCTGGGTGTTAGTGGACTGGTGTGGGTCGCATCCTGGGTGTTAGTGGACTGGTGTGGGTCGCATCCTGGGTGTTAGTGGACTGGTGTGGGTCGCATCCTGGGTGTTAGTGGACTGGTGTGGGTCGCATCCTGGGTGTTAGTGGACTGGTGTGGGTCGCATCCTGGGTGTTAGTGGACTGGTGTGGGTCGCATCCTGGGTGTTAGTGGACTGGTGTGGGTCGCATCCTGGGTGTTAGTGGACTGGTGTGGGTCGCATCCTGGGTGTTAGTGGACTGGTGTGGGTCGCATCCTGGGTGTTAGTGGACTGGTGTGGGTCGCATCCTGGGTGTTAGTGGACTGGTGTGGGTCGCATCCTGGGTGTTAGTGGACTGGTGTGTGTCGCATCCTGGGTGTTAGTGGACTGGTGTGGGTCGCATCCTGGGTGTTAGTGGACTGGTGTGGGTCGCATCCTGGGTGTTAGTGGACTGGTGTGGGTCGCATCCTGGGTGTTAGTGGACTGGTGTGTGTCGCATCCTGGGTGTTAGTGGACTGGTGTGGGTCGCATCCTGGGTGTTAGTGGACTGGTGTGGGTCGCATCCTGGGTGTTAGTGGACTGGTGTGGGTCGCATCCTGGGTGTTAGTGGACTGGTGTGGGTCGCATCCTGGGTGTTAGTGGACTGGTGTGGGTCGCATCCTGGGTGTTAGTGGACTGGTGTGGGTGGCATCCTGGGTGTTAGTGGACTGGTGTGGGTCGCATCCTGGGTGTTAGTGGACTGGTGTGGGTCGCATCCTGGGTGTTAGTGGACTGGTGTGGGTCGCATCCTGGGTGTTAGTGGACTGGTGTGGGTCGCATCCTGGGTGTTAGTGGACTGGTGTGGGTCGCATCCTGAGTGTTAGTGGACTGGTGTGGGTCGCATCCTGGGTGTTAGTGGACTGGTGTGGGTCGCATCCTGGGTGTTAGTGGACTGGTGTGTGGGTCGCATCCTGGGTGTTAGTGGACTGGTGTGGGTCGCATCCTGGGTGTTAGTGGACTGGTGTGTGGGTCGCATCCTGGGTGTTAGTGGACTGGTGTGTGGGTCGCATCCTGGGTGTTAGTGGACTGGTGTGTGGGTCGCATCCTGGGTGTTAGTGGACTGGTGTGTGGGTCGCATCCTGGGTGTTAGTGGACTGGTGTGGGTCGCATCCTGGGTGTTAGTGGACTGGTGTGGGTCGCATCCTGGGTGTTAGTGGACTGGTGTGTGGGTCGCATCCTGGGTGTTAGTGGACTGGTGTGTGGGTCGCATCCTGGGTGTTAGTGGACTGGTGTGTGGGTCGCATCCTGGGTGTTAGTGGACTGGTGTGGGTCGCATCCTGGGTGTTAGTGGACTGGTGTGGGTCGCATCCTGGGTGTTAGTGGACTGGTGTGGGTCGCATCCTGGGTGTTAGTGGACTGGTGTGGGTCGCATCCTGGGTGTTAGTGGACTGGTGTGGGTCGCATCCTGGGTGTTAGTGGACTGGTGTGGGTCGCATCCTGGGTGTTAGTGGACTGGTGTGGGTCGCATCCTGGGTATTAGTGGACTGGTGTGGGTCGCATCCTGGGTGTTAGTGGACTGGTGTGGGTCGCATCCTGGGTGTTAGTGGACTGGTGTGGGTCGCATCCTGGGTGTTAGTGGACTGGTGTGGGTCGCATCCTGGGTGTTAGTGGACTGGTGTGGGTCGCATCCTGGGTGTTAGTGGACTGGTGTGGGTCGCATCCTGGGTGTTAGTGGACTGGTGTGGGTCGCATCCTGGGTGTTAGTGGACTGGTGTGGGTCGCATCCTGGGTGTTAGTGGACTGGTGTGGGTCGCATTCTAGGGACAGAACTGACCTAATTTTCTCGAAATGCTCTGTATAAGAAAGGGCTTTCTATACAGTGGTATGTTATTGATGTCACCTTGAACTGTATACTTTGTACATGTGCTTCTGGAAATAATAATTATTATTATTATTATTATTATTATTATTATTATTATTATTATTATTAAAGTTTTTTAGGTACCTGAAGGATTCTTTCTGGGGATCAACGCGCCTCACCTCCCTCCCAGCGTCCCCTGTCCCAGACTAGGTAGATCAAGGCGTGATTAACCAGCCTGTTACTGCTGGCCTCACACAGTCCAACGTATGAACTGATTTGAGGCACTTTTTTCAGATATGGTTGGTTAATTGGGTTTAAAACCTACCGACCACAAGTAACCTGTTCATTACCAGTCAAACAGTATAGGTAAAACTTCCGATTTTGGTTTAAATAGCAACGCTCTTCTTGCCGAATAAAGCAAGCGAAAATTTGCGTGTGCAATAATTTCGCAAAATCATTCTGAACCTAACGAAAAAAATATATTTCATTGTGTTTGTTTATTATTAAAATGTCTAAAAGATATTTGGATGGATTAGGCTATATTAAATTGCGCTTGTTATGATAAGGTTAGTTATGTTTTCTAAGTTTCTTTTGGCACAAAGTTATTAATTTTTACATTAACATAAATGAAAAAATATATCTTTAAACGTATAAGAGAAATTTTTAAATGAATTATTGTTGATTGACCAGTTTTACCTATTCGGAACGACGTATATATATATATATATATATATATATATATATATATATATATATATATATATATATATATATATGTATATATATATATATATATATATATATATATATATATGTATGTATATATATGTCGTGCCGAATAGGCAGAACTTGCGAGCTTGGCTTAAATAGCAACGTTCATCTTGCCATATAGGACAAGCGAAAATTTGTGTATGCAATAATTTCGCCAAAATCATTCTGAACCTAACGAAAAAAATATATTTCACTGTGTTTGTTTAGTATTAAATTATTGTAAACAAATCTAAAATATATTTAGTTGAGTTAGGCTAAAATAAATTGTTCTTGTTATAATAAGGTTAGGTAAGTTTTCTAAGATTCTTTTGGTGCAAAATTATAAATTTTCACATTAACATTAATGAAAAAAATATATCTTTAAACGTATAAGAGAAGATTTTAGAAAGGACTTAATTTTAAATGAGTTCTTGCTAATTGACCAGTTTTACATATTCGGCACGACATATATATATATATATATATATATATATATATATATATATATATATATATATATATATATATATATATATATATAGATATAGATATATATATATATATATATATATATATATATATATATATATATATATATATATATATATATATATATATGTATGTATGTTTGTATGTGTGTGTGTGTGTGTGTGTGTGTGTGTGTGTGTGTGTGTGTGTGTGCATACATAACTGCCCCCTTTAATAAAGGCAGGCGAAATTGCTGACCTGGAGAGTATACAAAGAACTTTCACGGCACACATAAGTACGATAAAGCACTAAATTACTGGGAACGGTTGAAGTCTGTTGATTTGTATTCCCTGGAACGCAGGCGAGAGAGATACATACGTACATGATAATACACACTTGGAAAATCCTAGAGGGATTAGTACCAAACTTGCACACGAAAATCACTCCCTATGAAAGCAAAAGACTCGGCCAGGAGATACAACATTCCCCCAGTGAAAAGCATGGGCATCACGAGTACATTGAGAGACAACACGATAAGTGTCAGGGGCCCAAGACTGTTCAGCTGCGTCCCAGCATAAATAAGGGGGGATTACCAATAGACCCCTGGCTGTTTTCAAGAAGATGCTGGACAGGCAGCCAGCAATAACAGCCTGGTTGATCAGACCCTGATCCACCACGAGGCCTGGTCTCAGATCGGGCAGCGGGGGCGTTGACCCCTGAAACCCTCTCCAGGTATACTGTCCAGATATACATACATACATACATATACACCAAGCACAATTCAGGCCTCGATTTTTCCCCTTCCTCTATAAATGATGAATATTGTGATAAATTCTGTGATAAAGTCTTGTATGTATTTATTATTGAGGGTGTTGCCGCCGCTGGCTGAGTGCTCGCTCTGCCGCTGGGATTTTCACAGCCAGTGTAGGGCCCCAGCGCCGTATATCAATATTAAAATACTTTGTAAACAGTTTTGCAGCACGCGTGTTCCGGTGGCAGGGATCGTCAGCGGATCAGGGTGATCCGATACCAGGGTCAGGGGTAGAACAGATAAAGAGGGGGGATGGGGGTGTTGGAGGTGTGGTGGTGGTGTTAAGGGGATGTGATACTGGTGTAAAGGAATCCGATACCTGGGGCAAGTGGATCCGATATCAATATTAGGGTACCTGATACGGACTAATGGGTTCTGATTCTGATCCGATGCAGTGGTAAGTGGATCCGATATCAATATTAGGGTACCTGGTTGTTATTCAGGTGAATATCAACACCGGTTGCAGAACATTCAGTCACATAACATTCGAAATTTTTTAATATTAATGTTATATTGGTTACATTTTGGCGAGACTAGAAAATACCAATGATTACATTGACCTTCCGTTATGTTTGTATTTCTATGATCGTACCACATGATGGCGCACGTACAGATATGTCGTCATGCAGTCAGGCAGACGGACCTGCGTATATGCATTCGCAGAAGTGCAGGAACACAACCCCGCAGACGTGAACGACAGTACACACTGTCATGAAAGCCTGCAGACATTAGCGCAGACCTGCGAACATTCTCGTGAGCCTGTAGACATTCTCGCGAGCCTGCAGACATTCTCGCGAGCCTGCACACATTCTCGTGAGCCTGTAAACATTCTCGCGAGCCTGTAGACATTCTCGCGAGCCTGCACACATTCTCGTGAGCCTGTAGACATTCTCGCGAGCCTGTAGACATTCACGCGAGCCTGCAGACATTCTCGCGAGCCTGTAGACATTCTCGCGAGCCTGCAGACATTCTCGCGAGCCTGCACACATTCTCGTGAGCCTGTAGACATTCTCGCGAGCCTGTAGACATTCTCGCGAGCCTGCAGACATTCTCGCGAGCCTGCAGACATTCTCGCGAGCCTGTAGACATTCTCGCGAGCCTGCAGACATTCTCGCGAGCCTGTAGACATTCTCGCGAGCCTGCAGACATTCTAACACAAAGTCAAAATGCCGTGGTTGTGGAACCAATCGCAAATAATTGCCACCGAAGAGGAAGTTGCTGACAACATTTCGGTCATTTCTACACCATATTATCAGGTGATCCCATGACGGTCCGACCGACTGGACTATCTGTGTATTCAGTCAGACCGATCGAGTCGCTACGGGTCGGCCGAGTGTGACCAGATCTAGCACACGAATAGATGATCGTGGGTCCTTCCCAAAGAGATGGGTTAGTTGCAGCAGCCGTGAAGAAGGTCTTGTAGATGTCCTCTGAACCAAGATTCCATGATGTTGCAGTGTCTGACAAGTTGTGCAAGAAAGGTATAAAATACCGACAATATGAAAGTTAAGACACATGTGCAACATCTGGATATCTTTATTGTAGATGTTTCGCCATCCAGTGGCTTTATCAATACAGATTCTAGGACATAATAGGAAGACAGTAGAACTATATACAAAAGATGAGGTAATCAGTCCCTCAGCCTTGGAGATAGTGTTCACAGCATCGTGGTGGAGGAGAATCTGGAGCAAAGGCAAGAAGACTGGCGGTTATATAGGCGTCGGTTATATAGGCCTACCAGATGACCGTGAATCGGAGTGTCGTTCTGCTGACAACAAGAACAGAACAACATTTCATGGAATTTGGGATAACGTTTCACTCTCTATAGAACTTTATCATGAGTTGATAGTAGTTTTCGCTAAGCGAAACGTAAAGCTCTAGATGACTGGATAAAGCTGTATGTAAAGTAAAAGGACACAAGTGCAACTAAACTAAAGCTCTAGACAGAGCGAAACAAGGCTTGATAAAGCTCAAGATGGCTAGATAAAGCTCTACATGACTGGATAAAACTCTAGAAAACTGGCTAAAGCTCTAGATGACTGGCTAAAGCTCTAGATGACTGGCTAAAGCTCTAGATGAATGGGAGTCCTCAGGTTGTTCTTCAACTCTATATATCCTTGGTTAGGCCTCATCTAGATTATGCTGCACAGTTTTGGTCATCGTATTATAGAATGGATATAAATGCTCTGGAAAACGTACAAAGGAGAATGACAAAGTTGATCCCATGTATCAGAAACCTCCCTTATAAGGATAGACTGAGGGGCCTGAATCTGCACTCTCTAGAAAGGCGTAGAATTAGGGGGGATATGATTGAGGTGTATAAATGGAAGACAGGAATAAATAAAGGGGATGTAAATAGCGTGCTGAAAATTTCCAGCCAAGACAGGACTCGCAGCAATGGTTTTAAATTGGAAAAAAAATCAGATTCAGAAAGGATAGAGGAAGGTACTGGTTTGGTAATAGAGTTGTGGATGAGTGGAACAAACTCCTGAGTACAGTTATAGAGGCTAAAACTTTGTTTAGTTTTAAAAATAGGTTGGATAAATACATGAGTGGGTGTGAGTTGAACGTGACTGGCTTGTGCTATTAGGTCTGATGCAGTGCTTGTTCCTTAAGTGAATGTGACCTGACCTGACCAGGTTGGGTCATTGGCTTAAGCTGGTAGGCGACTTGGATCTGCCTCGCATGGGCCAGTAGGACTGTTGAAGTGTTCCTTCTTTCTTGTTCTTATAAAGCCCTAGATGACTGGATAAAGCCCTAGATGACTGGATAAAGCCCTAGATGACTGGATAAAGCTCTAGATGACTGGATAAAGCCCTAGATGACTGCATAAAGCCCTAGATGACTGGATAAAGCTCTAGATGACTGGATAAAGCTCTAGATGACTGGATAAAGCTCTAGATGACTGGATAAAGCCCTAGATGACTGGATAAAGCTCTAGATGACTGGATAAAGCTCAAGATGACTGGATCAAGCTCTAGATGACTGGATAAAGCTCTAGATGACTGGATAAAGCTCTAGATGACTGGATAAAGCCCTAGATGACTGGATAAAGCTCTAGATGACTGGATAAAGTCCTAGATGACTGGATAAAGCCCTAGATGACTGGATAAAGCTCTAGATAACTGGATAAAGCTCTAGATGACTGGATAAAGCTCTAGATGACTGGATAAAGCTCTAGATGACTGGATAAAGCCCTAGATGACTGGATAAAGCCCTAGATGACTGGATAAAGCCCTAGATGACTGGATAAAGCCCTAGATGACTGGATAAAGCTCTAGATGACTGGATAAAGCTCTAGATGACTGGATAAAGCTCTAGATGACTGGATAAAGGTCTAGATGACTGGATAAAGCCCTAGATGACTGGATAAAGCTCTAGATGACTGGATAAAGCTCTAGATGACTGGATAAAGCCCTAGATGTCTGGATAAAGCTCTAGATGACTGGATAAAGCTCTAGATGACTGGACAAAGCCCTAGGTGACTGGATAAAGGTCTAGATGACTGGATAAAGCTCTAGATGACTGGATAAAGCCCTAGATGACTGGATAAAGCTCTAGATGACTGGATAAAGCTCTAGATGACTGGATAAAGCTCTAGATGACTGGATAAAGCTCTAGATGACTGGATAAAGCTCTAGATGACTGGATAAAGCCCTAGATGACTGGATAAAGCTCTAGATGACTGGATAAAGCCCTAGATGACTGGATAAAGCTCTAGATGACTGGATAAAGCTCTAGATGACTGGATAAAGC
>NC_091301.1:11286741-11316741 GCF_038502225.1 Cherax quadricarinatus
TCTCTCCCTCCTTCCTTCCCTCCATCCTTCCCTCCCTCCTTCCCTCCCTCCCTCCTTCCTTCCCTCCATCCTTCCCTCCCTCCCTCCTTCCTTCCCTCCCTCCTTCCCTCCCTCCTTCCCTCCCTTCTTCCCTCCCTCATTCCCTCTTTCCTTCCCTCTCTCCTTCCTTCCCTCTCTCCTTCCTTCCCTCCCTCCTTCCCTCATTCCTTCCCTCCCTCCTTCCTTCCCTCCCTCCTTCCCTCCCTCCTTCCCTCCCTCCTTCCCTCCCTCCTTCCTTCCCTCCCTCCTTCCCTTCTTCCTTCCCTCCCTCCATCCTTCCCTACCTCCCTCCGTCCTTCCCTCCCTCCTTCCTTCCCTCCCTCCTTCCCTCCCTCCTTCCTTCCCTCCCTCCTTCCCTCCCTCCTTCCTTCCCTCCCTCCCTCCCTCCTTCATTCTCTCCCTTCTTCCTTCCCTCCCTCCGTCCCTTCTTCCTTCCCTCCCTCGCCCTTCTTCCTTCCCTCCCTCCCTCCGCCTCCCTTCTTCCTTCCCTCCCTCCCTCGCCCTTCTTCCTTCCTTCCTTCCCTCCCTCGCCCTTCTTCCTTCCCTCCCTCCCTCCTTCCCTCCCTCCCTCCCTCCTTCCCTCCCTCCTTCCTTCCCTCCCTCCTTCCCTCCCTCCTTCCCTCCCTCCCTCCTTCCCTCCCTCCCTCCTTCCCTCCCTCCTTCCTTCCCTCCCTCCTTCCCTCCCTTTTCTTAATTTATTATTGAAATTCTTCATCAAATTTATGGCAGATTTTTTTCACGGGAGAAAACTTTCTTCAAGAGACTAGTGAGTTGAGGGAGTAACAGCAACGGCAGCAACGGCAGTGGCAACAGCAACAACGGCAGTGGCAACAGCAACAACGGCAGTGGCAACAGCAACAACGGCAGTGGCAACAGCAGCAGCAGCAACGGCAGTGGCAACAGCAACAGTAACAACGGCAGCAGCAACGGCAGTGGCAACAGCAACAGCAACAACGGCAGCAGCAACAGCAGCAACGGCAATGGCAACAGCAACAGCAACAACGGCAGTGGCAACAGCAACAGCAGCAACGGCAGTGGCAACAGCAACAGCAACAACGGCAGTGGCAACAGCAGCAGCAACAACGGCAGTGGCAACAGCAACAACGGCAGCAGCAACAGCAACAGCAGCAACGGCAGTGGCAACAGCAACAGCAACAACGGCAGTGGCAACAGCAACAGCAGCAACGGCAGTGGCAACAGCAACAGCAACAACGGCAGTGGCAACAGCAACAGCAACAACGGCAGTGGCAACAGCAACAGCAGCAACGGCAGTGGCAACAGCAGCAGCAGCAGCAACGGCAGTGGCAACAGCAGCAGCAACAACGGCAGTGGCAACAGCAACAGCAGCAACGGCAGTGGCAACAGCAGCAACGGCAGTGGCAACAGCAGCAGCAGCAACGGCTGTGGCAACAGCAGCAGCAACAACGGCAGTGGCAACAACAACAGCAGCAACGGCAGTTGCAACAGCAGCAGCAGCAACGGCAGTGGCAACAGCAGCAGCAACAACGGCAGTGGCAACAGCAACAGCAACAGCAACAACGGCAGTGGCAACAGCAACAGCAGCAACGGCAGCGGCAACAGCAACAGCAGCATCGGCAGTGGCAACAGCAACAGCAACAACGGCAGTGGCAACAGCAACAGCAACAACGGCAGTGGCAACAGCAGCAGCAACGGCAGTGGCAACAGCAACAGCAGTGGCAACAGCAACAGCAGCAACGGCAGTGGCAACAGCAGCAGCAGCAACGGCAGTGGCAACAGCAACAGCAGTGGCAACAGCAACAGCAGCAACGGCAGTGGCAACAGCAACAGCTGCATCGGCAGTGGCAACAGCAGCAGCAGCAACGTCAGTGGCAACAGCAGCAGCAGCAACGGCAGTGGCAACAGCAGCAGCAGCAACGGCAGTAGCAACAGCAGCAGCAGCAACGGCAGTGGCAACAGCAACAGCAGCAACGGCAGTGGCAACAACAGCAGCAACGGCAGTGGCAACAGCAACAGCAGCAACGGCAGTGGCAACAGCAGCAGCAGCAACGGCAGTGGCAACAGCAGCAACAGCAGTGGCAACAGCAGCAGCATCAACGGCAGTAGCAACAGCAGCAGCAGCAACGGCAGTGGCAACAGCAACGGCAGTGGCAACAGCAGCAACGGCAGTGGCAACAGCAGCAGCATCAACGGCAGTAGCAACAGCAGCAGCAGCAACGGCAGTGGCAACAGCAACAGCAGCAACGGCAGTGGCAACAACAGCAACAACGGCAGTGGCAACAGCAACAGCAACAACGGCAGTGGCAAGAACAGCAGCAGCAACGGCAGTGGCAACAGCAACGGCAGTGGCAACAGCAGCAACGGCAGTGGCAACAGCAGCAGCAGCTACCCCAATAACAGCAGAAGTGACAGAAGCACCAGCAAAAGGAACAGTAGCACAACAACAGCAGCACAACAACAGCAGCACAACAACAGCAGCAACAACAACAGCAGCAACAACAGCAAAAAGAGGAGCAGAAGCAGCATTAGTAGCACCAGCAAGAGAAATAGCAGTAACAACAACAACAACAACAACAACAACAACAACAGCAATACCAGCAGTAGCATAAGAACCGTGAGGAGAGCACCTCCCCTTCCCTCGTCCCCCCGCCCCTCCTCCCCGCCTCTCCCCTCTCTCCTCCCCTCACATCCATCCATCCCTTCCCTCTTCCCCTATCTCCCCCCATTCCCTCAGCCCCCCTCCCCCTCCCCCATGGAGGCTCCAGTTATTAATGTTGAAGTTTATGAAGGGCGCAGTAAAGGGTGGCCCGTGTCAATATGGCGGGGATCAAAGATGACATTTTTTCAACTCCGAGCAACTGAGGCAGACTTTTCCACCTGTAATTAATTAACAGCCTGTCTCTTTATGAGGGATGGGGGGAGGGGGGAGGTGTAACGGTTGAGGGAAATGGGAGGGGGGAGGGACGTTTAGAGGACAAGGGATCTGTTAAACTCTTATTAAAAAGGTGGATGTAAGGCAGTTGCAAAAAAATATATGTATATATACACAAACACTATAATCTCTGGTCGAAGGAGACTCGAACCTACGAACCTTGGGACAGGATACGCAGTGCTCTAACCACCCAGCCACACTGGACCTGTGTATTTCGCCCCAAGGTTCGTAGGTTCGAGGCTCCTTCGACCACAGATTAGTGTTTGCGAATATTTCGCTTGCTCTGCGAATTCTAAACATACATATACATACACACACACACACACACATATATATATATATATATATATATATATATATATATATATATATATATATATATATATATATAAATATATCTATATATATGTATATATCTATATATATATATATATATATATATATATATATATATATATATATATATATATATATATATATATACAAAACAACCACTGTGAAAGAATAGAGAAATTCCAAGCACTTTCGTGACTACTCACATTATCAAGGAACAATAAAAGAAATGCATCAGAGAAAGGCATATAAAGGGTCTAGACCACACCTCACTATTACATCACACAACAAAGCAACACCTGACACGCGACTCATAAGAAATGGAACACTGCAGCAGGCCCGCTGGCCCAACTAGACAGGTCCTTCACACAACCCACGAACAAACTATTCTACTCAAGAATTAAGAATTTTAAAATTTATTATTTGTCCAATGTATTATTAAATTCTTCCCAAATTCTATTAATTATAAATGGATCTAATTTATATAAACCAAAGGAAATATTCATATTATTGTCAAAACTGCTTTTTATGAAACAAGATTCAATTATATTCCTGTCGACCATGGACTTGCTTGATACAACTTTCTCAACTTTTTGAAAATCAATTGGATGGTTAAAATCTCTCACATGAATAAATAGAGCATTATAATCTTGTCCAGTTCTAATGCTATATTTATGTTGTTTTAATCTTAGTTCGAGACTTTTACCAGTTTGACCGTAATAAACTTTATCCCAAATTTTACAAGGAATCTTATAGACACATCCGTTACCATTTTGGGGGGAATTCTTTATCAAAAGTTTTTTTTACTGTATCAAGATTTTTAAATGCAACTTTGATATTAAAAGTCTTAAGAAGAGAAGGCATATCAACCAAGTTTTCATGGTAAGGGAGAACCAACATGTTTTTAGTTGAATAAGGCTGGTTGTCCCTTTTTGGATTGTAAAAAGTATTTCTAGCAACTTTAAAAGATTTATCAATTACATTTCTTGGGTATTTCAAATCGTTACCTATTTCATAAATTTTGGATATTTCCTCATCAATGAACTCAGGACTACAAATTCGTAAAGCTTTCAAAAACATTGATGAGAAAACAGACAGTTTGACTCTATCTTGATGCGAGGAATAATAGTGGACATAGGAACAGTTATTTGTTGGTTTTCTGTAAATTTTAAATTTGAATTCATTATTACCCTTAATAATTAAAACATTTAGAAAAGGCAATGAGTTATTTTCTTCAAACTCAACAGTAAAGTTTATAGAATGGGTTAAGCTATTTAATTTGCCAAGGAAGAATTGTGTTAAGCAGCATCGTTTAAAAAAATTCCATGTATAGGTTACTAAGAACAGGTGAAAGAGGATTTCCCATTGCCATACCAAACTTCTGAGTGTAAAACTTATCATTAAATACAATTTTTGCGTCAACAGTGCAAAGTTTTATAAGTTTAATGATAGTAGGAACTGGCAATGGTAAATCATAATTAACGAGTTCTTCAGATAAGAAACTTAATAAATCATCAACAGGAACTTTCGTAAACAAGGAAGTAACATCAAAACTAACCATGTTAAAATCACCTGTTTACTGTGATCTTATTGTATGTATATATATATATATATATATATATATATATATATATATATATATATATATATATATATATATATATATATATATACATATATATATACATATATATATATATATATATATATATATATATATATATATATATATATATATATATATATATATATATATATATATATATATATATATATATATATATATATGTCGTGCCGAATATGTAAAACTGGTCAATTAGCAAGAACTCATTTAAAATTTAGTCTTTTCTGAAATTTTCTCTTATACGTTTAAAGATATATTTTTTTCATTAATGTTAATGTAAAATTTTTTAATTTTGCACCAAAAGAATCTTAGAAAACTTGCCTAACCTTATTATAACAAGAGCAATTTATTTTAGCCTAACCCAACTAAATATATTTTAATTACGTTTACAATAATTTAGTACTAAACAAACACAATCAAATATATTTTTTTCGTTAGGTTCAGAATGATTTTAGCGAAATTATTGCATACACAAATTTTCACTTGTCCTATATGGCAAGATGAGCTTTGCTATTTAAGCCAAGATGGAAAGTTCTGCCTATTCGGCACAGCATATATATATATATATATATATATATATATATATATATATATATATATATATATATATATATATGCAAGGAATTCGCGAGAGCATGCGAAATATACACAAACACTGATCTCTGGCTGAAGGAGACTCGAACCTACGAACCTTAGGACAAGGTACGCAGTGCTTTACCAATCTACCCACACTGGACCAATACCTTGGCGTGTAGCATGAGCTACACGTTTGATCCAAGGCAGCCAGCTTTCAGGGAGAAGGCTTACAGCTTTTCATCTCATCCCCTGCATGCATCAGCCTTACTAGAGATTTGAACAATGCAAGGAATTCGCGAGAGCATGCGAAATATACACAAACACTGATCTCTGGCTGAAGGAGATTCGAACCTACGAACCTTAGGACAAGGTACGCAGTGCTTTACCAATCTACCCACACTGGACCAATACCTTGGCGTGTAGCATGAGCTACACGTTTGATCCAAGGCAGCCAGCTTTCAGGGAGAAGGCTTACAGCTTTTCATCTCATCCCCTGCATGCATCAGCCTTACTAGAGATATGAACAATGCAAGGAATTCGCGAGAGCATGCGAAATATACACAAACACTGATCTCTGGCTGAAGGAGACTCGAACCTACGAACCTTAGGACAAGGTACGCAGTGCTTTACCAATCTACCCACACTGGACCAATACCTTGGCGTGTAGCATGAGCTACACGTTTGATCCAAGGCAGCCAGCTTTCAGGGAGAAGGCTTACAGCTTTTCATCTCATCCCCTGCATGCATCAGCCTTACTAGAGATTTGAACAATGCAAGGAATTCGCGAGAGCATGCGAAATATACACAAACACTGATCTCTGGCTGAAGGAGACTCGAACCTACGAACCTTAGGACAAGGTACGCAGTGCTTTACCAATCTACCCACACTGGACCAATACCTTGGCGTGTAGCATGAGCTACACGTTTGATCCAAGGCAGCCAGCTTTCAGGGAGAAGGCTTACAGCTTTTCATCTCATCCCCTGCATGCATCAGCCTTACTAGAGATTTGAACAATGCAAGGAATTCGCGAGAGCATGCGAAATATACACAAACACTGATCTCTGGCTGAAGGAGATTCGAACCTACGAACCTTAGGACAAGGTACGCAGTGCTTTACCAATCTACCCACACTGGACCAATACCTTGGCGTGTAGCATGAGCTACACGTTTGATCCAAGGCAGCCAGCTTTCAGGAAGAAGGCTTACAGCTTTTCATCTCATCCCCTGCATGCATCAGCCTTACTAGAGATATGAACAATGCAAGGAATTCGCGAGAGCATGCGAAATATACACAAACACTGATCTCTGGCTGAAGGAGACTCGAACCTACGAACCTTAGGACAAGGTACGCAGTGCTTTACCAATCTACCCACACTGGACCAATACCTTGGCGTGTAGCATGAGCTACACGTTTGATCCAAGGCAGCCAGCTTTCAGGGAGAAGGCTTACAGCTTTTCATCTCATCCCCTGCATGCATCAGCCTTACTAGAGATTTGAACAATGCAAGGAATTCGCGAGAGCATGCGAAATATACACAAACACTGATCTCTGGCTGAAGGAGACTCGAACCTACGAACCTTAGGACAAGGTACGCAGTGCTTTACCAATCTACCCACACTGGACCAATACCTTGGCGTGTAGCATGAGCTACACGTTTGATCCAAGGCAGCCAGCTTTCAGGGAGAAGGCTTACAGCTTTTCATCTCATCCCCTGCATGCATCAGCCTTACTAGAGATTTGAACAATGCAAGGAATTCGCGAGAGCATGCGAAATATACACAAACACTGATCTCTGGCTGAAGGAGACTCGAACCTACGAACCTTAGGACAAGGTACGCAGTGCTTTACCAATCTACCCACACTGGACCATGCGTGACCGTGTTTGATAGGAGTGAATGGAGACAAATGGTTTTTAATACTTGACGTGCTGTTGGAGTGTGAGCAAAGTAACATTTATGAAGGGGTTCAGGGAAACCGGCAGGCCGGACTTGAGTCCTGGAGATGGGAAGTACAGTGCCTGCACTCTGAAGGAGGGGTGTTAATGTTGCAGTTTAAAAACTGTAGTGTAAAGCACCCTTCTGACAAGACAGTGATGGAGTGAATGATGGTGAAAGTTTTTCTTTTTCGGGCCACCCTGCCTTGGTCAAGATCTTTGAAAGGGTTTTAAGAAGCAAGATTGCCTATCACGTGAAATTGCAGCAGCAGCCGCACAACTACTTGTATTGTATATACTATGTGTCACCCCTATATAATACATAAGTATTGTACCACTGACAGCTCCTGCCTCTCGCAGTTGCTTCACCGCTGTGATATGGCCCGAGGCCGGGCTAAGGGAATAGATAAAATCTGGAAACTCATCAAAGGCACGGTTTTGGATACACTGGAGGATAAGCACGATGTAGACGTGTGTAGTAAACTTTCGACAAGTGAGACTATGGGGTAATTACACACAAACTGCGTGCAAAAAAATAACCGGAAAAGTGGGCAGATTGATGTTTACGACTAACTTCCTAATAAGTAGAACCCAAAGAGTAATAGTAAACAAAGTGAAATTAGGGGCTGCTGGAGTGATGAGCTGTGTTCCTCAAGGCATGGTACTCGCCTCACTTCTTTCGCATTACCTAATATAGACAAGAACATAAACCGTAGCACCGCATCATACCGCAGACGAGACAAGAATCTGAATGAGAATGGTATCCGCAAAAGACAGTGATCCTTCAAGCTGATATAAACCAAATCATACAGTAGACAACTGACAAAAATATGATGTTCAAAGAGGACAACTTCCAATTCTTACTTTATGGTAAAATTTGAGAAATAGAAACGAGCTCAGAGTATGAGAAAAACCAAATCACTCAGTAGAGCGGAAACCTAATGTGAAAGACCTGCGAGTGATAATATCACAGAATCTTACCTTCACGGAGCACAGCAGTGTTATTATTGCGACCGCGAGGAAAATAATGGGTTGGAAAACTAGAACGTTTAATACAAAGAGATGCCAAGTCGATGATGACACTCGTCATCACTCGTCCTCTCGGCTAGAATATTGCTGTGTAATAACGGTCTTCAAGGCAGATGAAACTGCAGAACAGAACTGGACAATGTACAGAGAATCTTCACAGATCGAATAGTCTCAGTCAATCACCTAGATCACTGGAAACGCTTGAAGTCACTCGATATATACTTCTTAGAACGTAGGCGACAAAAGATGCATCATAATCTACACCCGGAAGATTCTGGAGGGATTAGTCCCAAACCTGCACACCAAAATTACTCTTTATGAAAGTAAAATGCTTGGCAGACTGTGCTTGATTTCACTCTGGGTTCTACTTGTTAAGTTAACTATCCATCTGTCTACCTTCCTGGGTAGTTCCTTTTGCATGTATTTTGTGAGTAATTACTCCGTGGTCACACTTATCAAAGGCTTTTGCAAAGTCAGTGTACACTACATCTACATTATGCCTGTCTTCCAGCGAATTCAAGACCATATCGTAAAAAATAACAAAAAAAGGCACAATACCGTGACTGGAACGATACACAAATAACTCGCACATAGAAGAGAGGAGCTTACGACGACGTCTCGGTCCGACTTGGACCATTTACAAAGTCACAAAGTGACTTTATTTGTGTACCATGTCGTAATGATCCAGCAGTTGCAAGAGACAGGAGCGACACGTTTTGAACCCTTGTCTCGATTCCATATAATAAGCAGTCTTATTTCTTAAAACCATTTCAAAGATCTTGATGAAGTGGGACGCCAGGGCTATAAGTCTATCGTTGTTTTTCACTGGCTTTGCTGCCAACTTTTGAAGTGGAGCTATATCAGCGTTTTTTAATAAATGCGGGATAACTTCCGTGTCTAGGTTCTTTCTCCGCAGAATAATTAAGAGATGAGATAGTGGTTACTTGCGATTCTTTATGAATACTGAGTTGTACGAGTCTGAGCCTGGGAGAGAATGCGATACAACTGGTCGCTTCTTCGAAGTCAAGTGGGGTTAGTGTTATATCAGAAATATTAGAGAAATCGTTAGTGTTTTGCGTCTTGTTCATGAGAAATTTATGTCATCAGTCCTTAGGCCTGATCAGTGGCTCGGTGAACACTGTAGAAGAGGTTCTTTCTCTCTCTCATGGAACAATTAGACACAGTACACGTCGAAGGGTCATACAGTACCTGGGGACTGGAGAGGAGTGATCAGTATTTAGTTTTGCTGCTCGCCAGAGTTCAGTGATAATTTATAATTTATGATGCACCATATTAAGTGGGTTTTGCACTGGAAATAATTATGTGGGTAAATTATTTGAAAAAATGTGTTTTGGGTATTTTATGTTAGGTTAGGCTAGGTTAAGTTAGGTTAGATTCGATTATATTGGGTTATGTGGCTTAACCCCCTCTAACCTAACCTAAACATTGCAAACCATGTATTTTTGCAGTGGTATGTAATGTTTTATGCAGTCTTCTAACCTAGAATATTTGTGGAACGCTGAGTTATGTACACTAGCCGCTGGTTAGGCAGATGTGCATTTTACCACATATTCTTCCTCTTGTAAAAGAATTCGTGTCACAAATATCTCCCAAAATAACAATTTGCCCAAGAAAGAAGTGGCCGGGTTCTGCCAGTCATCTGAACTGAATATTGACCAGATGTCATGAGGCTTAACCTGGGGAAAAGGAGAGCTCCATTTCCTTGGACCAAGAGAGTTGAGGTGCATAAGAGTGTGTGCGAACCCTTGCACAGTGGTGACGTCAGGTGTTTCCCCGTCCGTGCTTTCCTTACCTGCCGCTAGAGGGCTTGTTGCCATGTGACCACCCACACCCATACACGCCGCCTCCAACACAGTTCCCTGACTAACCTAGTTACCTGGCCTTTTGTAGCAGCTCAGCATCGCGTAGCTCGCGGAAGAATGTTACTGTTGCTGCATTCTGAATGTTATTTAGCATTAATAAGCGGAGAATTAGGATAAGGCCCATCTTATCCTTGCGGCATCGTTGAGCACTATTACCTGCGCTTGCGTGGGCAACATCCCTTTGAGGAGAGAAAAAAAATATTGTATTATCTCTCTCTCTCTCTCTCTCTCTCTCTCTCTCTCTCTCTCTCTCTCTCTCTCTCTCTCTCTCTCTCTCTCTCTCTCTCTCTCTCTTTCTCTGGATGCAGTAACTGCATATTGTATATAAGTTAGTATCGATAATAGGCAGTGAATGATATAAGGGCGGACAGTGGTTGTGATTACACGGGAAGGTTGTAGAAATTTTTGTCCCTTTGTTTTAGCATTGGTGTGATGGCGGTGTGTGGCACCTACCCCGGCCACCTGGCGCCTCCGAGGATGAAGGGCATACCCTCAAGCCATTTGGTCAAAAATTATCTTACTTCTCTCTGTCTCTCTCTCTCTCTCTCTCTCTCTCTCTCTCTCTCTCTCTCTCTCTCTCTCTCTCTCTCTCTCTCTCTCTCTCTCTCCTCTCTCTCTCTCTCTCTCTCTCTCTCTCTCTTCTCTCTCTCTCTCTCTCTCTCTCTTATATATATATATATATATATATATATATATATATATATATATATATATATATATATATATATATATATATATATATATATATTATCACACTGGCCGATTCCCACCAAGGCAGGGTGGCCCGAAAAAGAAACACTTTTCACCATCATTCACTCCATCACTGTCTTGCCAGAAGGGTGCTTTACACTACAGTTTTTAAACTGCAACATTAACACCCCTCCTTCAGAGTGCAGGCACTGTACTTCCCATCTCCAGGACTCAAGTCCGGCCTGCCGGTTTCCCTGAATCCCTTCATAAATGTTACTTTGCTCACACTCCAACAGTACGTCAAGTATTAAAAACCATTTGTCTCCATTCACTCCTATCAAACACGCTCACGCATGCCTGCTGGAAGTCCAAGCCCCTCGCACACAAAACCTCCTTTACCCCCTCCCTCCAACCTTTCCTAGGCCGAGCCCTACCCCGCCTTCCTTCCACTACAGACTGATACACTCTTGAAGTCACTCTGTTTCGCTCCATTCTCTCTACATGTCCGAACCACCTCAACAACACTTCCTCAGCCCTCTGGACAACAGTTTTGGTAATCCCGCACCTCCTCCTAACTTCCAAACTACGAATTCTCTGCATTATATTCACTCCACACATTGCCCTCAGACATGACATCTCCACTGCCTCCAGCCTTCTCCTCGCTGCAACATTCATCACCCATGCTTCACACCTATATAAGAGCGTTGGTAAAACTATACTCTCATACATTCCCCTCTTTGCCTCCAAGGACAAAGTTCTTTGTCTCCACAGACTCCTAAGTGCACCACTCACCCTTTTCCCCTCATCAATTCTATGATTCACCTCATCTTTCATAGACCCATCCGCTGACACGTCCACTCCCAAATATCTGAATACATTCACCTCCTCTATACTTTCTCCCTCCAATCTGATATCCAATCTTTCATCACCTAATCTTTTTGCTATCCTCATAACCTTACTCTTTCCTGTATTCACTTTTAATTTTCTTCTTTTGCACACCCTACCAAATTCATCCACCAATCTCTGCAGCTTCTCTTCAGAATCTCCCAAGAGCACAGTGTCATCAGCAAAGAGCAACTGTGACAACTCCCACTTTATGTGTGATTCATCTTTTAACTCCACGCCTTTTGCCAAGACCCTAGCATTTACTTCTCTTACAACCCCATCTATAAATATATTAAACAACCATGGTGACATCACACATCCTTGTCTAAGGCCTACTTTTACTGGGAAATAATTTCCCTCTTTCCTACATACTCTAACTTGAGCCTCACTATCCTCGTAAAAACTCTTCACTGCTTTCAGTAACCTACCTCCTACACCATACACCTGCAACATCTGCCACATTGCCCCCCTATCCACCCTGTCATACGCCTTTTCCAAATCCATAAATGTCACAAAGACCTCTTTAGCCTTATCTAAATACTGTTCACTTATATGTTTCACTGTAAACACCTGGTCCACACCCCCCCTACCTTTCCTAAAGCCTCCTTGTTCATCTGCTATCCTATTCTCCGTCTTACTCTTAATTCTTTCAATAATAACTCTACCATACACTTTACCAGGTATACTCAACAGACTTATCCCCCTATAATTTTTGCACTCTCTTTTGTCCCCTTTGCCTTTATACAAAGGAACTATGCATGCTCTCTGCCAGTCCCTAGGTACCTTACCCTCTTCCATATATTTATTAAATAATTGCACCAACCACTCCAAAACTATATCCCCACCTGCTTTTAACATTTCTATCTTTATCCCATCAATCCCAGCTGCCTTACCCCCTTTCATTTTACCTACTGCCTCACGAACTTCCCCCACACTCACAACTGGCTCTTCCTCACTCCTACAAGATGTTATTCCTCCTTGCCCTATACACGAAATCACAGCTTCCCTATCTTCATCAACATTTAACAATTCCTCAAAATATTCCCTCCATCTTCCCAATACCTCTAACTCTCAATTTAATAACTCTCCTCTCCTATTTTTAACTGACAAATCCATTTGTTCTCTAGGCTTCCTTAACTTGTTAATCTCACTCCAAAACTTTTTCTTATTTTCAACAAAATTTGTTGATAACATCTCACCCACTCTCTCATTTGCTCTCTTTTTACATTGCTTCACCACTCTCTTAACCTCTCTCCTTTTCTCCATATACTCTTCCCTCCTTGCATCGCTTCTACTTTGTACAAACTTAGATATATATATATATATATATATATATATATATATATATATATATATATATATATATATATATATATATGTCACCCTCTTGATATTGTAGGGTGATAGAGAAAAAATCACAAAGATTTATACAACTCTTAGAGAGTAAACTTTCCCAGGATCGCCATCACGAGTTTAGACAAGAAAAATCAAGGATTCAAAGCCAGATAAAATATTTATGAGATGTTGATGGAGGTGAAGCAGAAAAATGAGCAGGATAGGTGGACTGCATATTCCGAGAATACTAGGAGGCCTTTGACACTATGTTGAGATGGTTTGTGAGATATAATGGTTGGAGATAAACACAAGTTGTTGGGTGGTAACACTTATATTAGCAGAGTGTGAGAGGGGAGCCCAGCCTAGCCTGTCCTGTTGCCTTTAGGTCTATGCATAATCTGTGAGAGAGGCAGGGCGTCTCATGCTCACGTGTGGCATCACGTGACGTCACACATGCTAGCCACTGGGCCTAGCAAGGGATCGTGTATATAAAGTATATAGATGGTACTAACTACGATACATATACAGGGGATCAGCAACTATGCTGACAGCTCGGTCATGTTACGTATGTCGTCTCGACATACAATACTGTGCTATAGGCTGAACAGGCAGGTGGCTCTGGGCTGATTCTATACAATAGCAAAGACATATGTAACTTAGAACTAATGGATGGTATCGTAATGCATTACAAATTAAAAGAGCAAATCATAGTATAATAAAAGATGGAATTGATCGATCGATCTGTATTCATGCACTCTGCAGATTCTGAGGAAGAATATATATTTACAAAGGTGAAAGTAATTAACAGCAAAGGCAGACCAGGCACACACAGTTCATACTGCTAAATCTCAGAATTCGGAGGGAACGTGAACACACACACACACACACACAAAATTTTTCTTGGAACTAATCAGCTAGTAACAAAACACACAGTTGACAAGTTCATTCACCTTGAACATCTAATTATACAGACTGTGTACATTTAATTAAACCCAACTCTGCGAGTGTAAGATTTACATATGCGGAATGGTTATTGTCTCTGGCAGAATCAAATTCTTTTGCAATGGCTAACACGTTGTGAGACCTTTACCCACTCTGCCTGAGGTATCCCAGCAAGTGAGCACGTCTCCTGTGTTATCCCAGTACTTAACAAAATAGGGAATAGCATATGGAGATACAAATAAAAATGGGAACTATGGCTATAATTTACTTAATAACATAAAAGTGCTAGAATACAACATTCTGATGGACATTTACATAATATAACTATTGAGCTATGAGACTTATTACCAGGGGGAAGGGTAGATGTTATCAGTAACACGGACTAGTACTCACTCTTAATTCACCGACCAGGTGACCCGAGATTCTCAATGCGTGGTCCACTACACATGCGGCTGTCCAGAGCTTTCGCTCCCCAGACCTGTCACCAACAACCTCCTTGCTCAGCTGTTCCCTGGGCTTATGTGGTGGTCAAAGTACCCCTCCACAATGGATTGTGCACCATGTGTTACGACCTGACGCCGAGGTCTGACACCGTCAAGAACAAAAGACCTCAGACGTGGACGTGACCACCCGACATTTGCCAAGGCAGGTGTGACCATGTAATTAGGTCTCCCTAGAGACCTCACAAGCCCATCTGAACTGCATCACAACATGCCTTGACTGAGGGAGATCTGAACAAGTATCTACAAAAGATACTTTGGGGTTTCTCATTACTTGTCGTGTACGCAAAGAATAAGGACACTCAGGTTGATCTGACTGAGTGTTAGAGGTAGAGGGTACAGAGTCAGGAGGATTGTCACGTCTGTCACATTAGTCTGGGTAGAAATATCCTCAACATTGCATACTAACTTCTTATGATCTAAATGCAATTCCTTATACTGGCCAGTACTAAGTTTTCTAACTTTATACTTATTGCCATTGATATGTTCAACTACTCAATAAGGACCAACAAATTTTTGATCGAGCTCAGCATTGCGGATGTTTTGTTGAAGTTAGTCAGCATCACTCTCGAACCCACTTTAACTTTGGTCGCCTTAGCACGGTTATTAGTTACTCTTGTAAGTTCTGCTGTTGACTTACTAAGTGTCTCACGGATTCTTCTAAAAACACTTTGAGCTAAGCTGGTACGAGTTGCTATGAAATCATCAGGGTTGTAATTGGGTTTCGGTGCAGAATATAACTCATAAGGCAAACGCTTGTCTACACCGTACAACGCATAATGTGGAGTGTCACCTATCGAAGCATTATAAGCAGAATTTATGACACATTGAACATCAGGTATAACTTCATCCCAGGTTTCACTGTTGGGATTGATAGTGGCTCTCAAAACATCAAGTACTTTCTTATTGGCTCGTTCATTACAACGTCACTAATGGGTGCTGGTGGCTTCACAGTCAGAATAAGATCTTCCTGGAGCAGGAATCGAATCACACCAGACCACAAGGGATCGGTTCCTTTTTACTGGAGGAATGAACAAACTCGGTGGAGTGGATGACTTTCCCCGGTTGAAAAATCATAACGCTATAACACGCAATATGAGCAAGGGAGAACGGATCTACTATCTCTCACTGCAAGCACAGGGGAAAAGAAATGAACATGGTCGACAATACTGGCATTCATTCTGAGTCGCACACAGTGACACGAGGTATCAGCGACCATGGTGTAATAGCACACAAAATGCATGCTACAGGGATAACCGGCAAAGTAGGCAGATGGATCTTTAACTTTCTAACCAATCGCACACAAAGAGTAGTGGTAAACAGAGTTAAATCAGATGCTGCCATAGTGAAGAGCTTTGTCCCACAAGGCACAGTACTCGCATCTATCCTGTTCCTTAGTCTCATATCAGACATAGACAGAGATGTAAACCACAGCACTGTATCATCTTTTCCTGACGATGCTAGGATGTGCATGAGAGTGTCATCCATTGAGGACACGGCAAAGCTCCAACAAGATATAAGCCAAGTTTTCCACTGGGCAACAGAGAACAGTATGATGTTCAATGAAGACAAATTCCAACTACTCCGTTATGGAAAACTGGAGGAAATAATAATTAGGACTGAGTATACTACAAACTCCAATCACACAATAGAGCGGAAAAGTAATGTGAAGGACCTGGGTGTGGTAATGTCCGAAGACCTCACCTTCAAGGACCACAACAATGCCACTATCACATCTGCTAGGAAGCTGATAGGATGGATAATGAGAATATTCAGGACAAGAGATGCTAAGCCAATGGTGATTCTTTTTAAATCACTTATTCTCTCTAGGCTGGAATACTGCTGTACAGGCAGGAAACTAATTTATAAAACAAGGAAAGACCGGAGCGTGTTCTGATGGGTTTTTATCAGATGGCTCGTTCAGTGGTTAAGTATCAGCTGGCCTGCTGAAGCAGCTAGGCTTTCCACCCATATTCATAAAAGAACGCCACGTAATGTACTGGGGACTGGGTGGGAGGTAATGTGTTCCACTGGAGAAGAGCATACCGTATAACCCACAAGTTCAAGGAGGCTGCAGCTGGGTGGAGTGGTAAGTTGAAACGTGTCGTTCTCCAGGTGTGGGTTTCATGTTGGTGCTACGTACTCCAAGATGAGCCTGACACATGTATACAGGGCCATAAAGAACATAAGAAAGAAGGAGCGCTGCAGCAAGCTTACTGCCCATGCTAGGCAGGTTCAGTTCACCTACCGGCCCAAGCCAATCAGATCCAGCTCACACTCACCCTCACCCTCACCTGCTCATGTACTTGTATTTGTTGCGATTCCCAAAGACTGGGCTTAGCTTTGCCAAATGAGCTCTCGTAGAGAGTACCCAGATGATGCGAGCCTCTGGTAGACTCCTCACTCACCCCTCACCCTCACCTGCTCATGTACTTGTATTTGTTGCGATTCCCAAAGACTGGGCTTAGCTTTGCCAAATGAGCTCTCGTAGAGAGTACCCAGATGATGCGAGCCTCTGGTAGACTCCTCAGCATTATGCTAGTTCTTGGGTCTTCAACCTCGAGTCTGTAGCCTCTAGACCCCGAGTCGATGGTCAGATTACGTTCTTCTTGTGTGATACTTGCTTTAGAAAACCGACAAATTGAAGAATAAGACACTTGTGCAGCATATGGGAATCTTTATTGAAGAAACATTTCGCCACACAATGGCTTCATCAGTCCAATACAAAGAACAGTATAAAGAGAGGAGTTTGAAGTAATCAGTCCCTCATCCTGGAATCGATGTGTTGAACACACCAATTCCACGATGAGGGACTGATTACTTCAAACTCCCCCTCTTTTTACACTGTTCTTCTTTGTGACTGATGAAACTACTGTGTGGCAAAATGTTTCTTCAATAAAGATTCCCACATGTTGCATAAGTGTTTCATTCTTCTACGTTCTTCTTACCCATGGCTCGGTAGTCGCAGCCTTGCATATGCTGGGGTTAAATTCCAGACTTCACTTGTGTGACCAGCGGTGCTCGTCATGGCAGATGGGTGACCAGCAGTGCTCGTCATGGCAGTGTGACCAGCCCCACTCCATCAGGGTGGCAGCAAAGCAGTAGCTAAGAGCTATAGACCAATAGCTTTAACGTCCCATATCATAAAAATCTTTGAAAGAGTTCTAATAAGCAGGATAGCAAACCACCTGGACTCCCAAAAATTGCACAACCCAGGGCAACATGGTTTCAGAACAGGTTGTTCCTGCTTTTCGCAACTGCTAGACCACTATGATATGGTCTTAGATGCCCTGGAAAACAAACAGAATGCAGATGTGATATACACAGATTTTGCAAAAGCCTTTGACAAGTGCGACCATGGTGTAATACACACAAAATGCGTGCTAAAGGGATAACTGGCAAAGTAGGCAGATAGATCTTCAATCGCACGCAAATAGTAGTGGTAAACAGTTAAATCGGATGCTGCCATAGTGAAGAGCTCTGTCCCACAAGGCACAGTACTGGCACCTATCCTGTTCCACATTCTCATATCAGACACAGACAGATGTAAACCATAGATAGCACTGTATCATCCTTTGCAGATGATACTAGGATCTGCATGAGAGTGTCATCAATTGAGGACACGGCAAAGCTCCAAGAAGATATAGACCAAGTCTTCCAATGGGCAACAGAGAACACTATGATGTTCAATGAAGACAAATTCCAACTACTCCGTTATGGAAAACTGGAGGAAATAATAACTAGAACTGAGTATACTACAAACTCCAATCACACAATAGAGCGGAAAAGTAATGTGAAGGACCTGGGTGTGGTAATGTCCGAAGATCTCACCTTCAAGGAACACAACAATGCCACTATCAAATCTGCTAGGAAACTGAGAGGATGGATAATGAGAACGTTCAAGACAAGAGATGCTAAGCCAGTGATGATCCTTTTTAAATCACTTGTTCTTTCTAGGCTGGAATTCTGCTGTACATTAACATCCCCATTCAAGGCAGGTGAAATTGCAGAACTAGAGAATGTACAGAGAACCTTTACTGCACGTATAAGTTCTATCAAACACCTTAACTACTGGGAGCGCCTGGAAGCACTTGACTTGTACTCACTAGAGCGCAAGCGAGAGAGATATATCATAATCTACACCTGGAAGATTCTGGAGGGACTGGTCCCTAATATGCACACAGCAATCACTCCATACGAAAGCAAAAGACTTGGCAGGCGATGCAACATACCCCCAGTGAAAAGTAGGGGCGTCACTGGTACACTAAGAGAAAACACAATAGACGTCCGGGGCCCAAGACTATTCAACAGCCTCCCACCAGCAATAAGGGGCATTACCGGTAGACCCCTGGTTGTCTTCAAGAGGGAGCTGGACTGATACATAGTCGGTGCCGGATCAGCCGGGCTGTGATTCATACGTTGGATTGCGTGCGGCCAGCAATAACAGCCTCGCTGGTCAGGCCCTGATCCACCGGGAGGCCTGGTCGTGGACCGGGCCGCGGGGGCATTGATCCCTGGAATACACTCCAGGTAGACCCCAGGTAGATGGCAGATGTGTGACCATCGGTGCTTGTCATTGCAGATGTGTGACCAGCGGTGCTCACCATGGCAGATGTGTGACCAGCGGTGCTCGTCATGGCAGATGTGTGACTAGCGGTGCTCGCGATGGCAGATGTGTGACCAGCAGTGCTCGCCATGGCAGATGTGTGACAAGCGGTGCTCGCCATAGCAGATGTGTGACAAGCGGTGCTCGCCATGGCAGATGTGTGACAAGCTGTGCTCGTCATGGCAGATGTGTGACAAGCGGTGCTCACCATGGCAGATGTGTGACAAGCGGTGCTCGTCATGGCAGATGTGTGACAAGCGGTGCTCGCCGCTCCTTGATAGATTCGTAGCAATATTTGGACCTCCTAGAGAATTAGTAACAGATCAAGGTTCAGAGTTTAAAAGCAAGGTATTTGCAGAGGTTTGTAACACCTTAGAAATAATGACAGCATTCACGACAGCTTATCATCCACAGGCGAATGCTATGGTGGAGAGAACAAACCAAGTAGTCAAAAATGCACTAGCCATTCTCTCAGAGAAAGGGGGATGTGATGCAGTTCAGATGGGCTTGTGAGGTCTCTAGGGAGACCTAATTTTATGGTCACACCTGCCTTAGCAAAATGTCGGGTAGTCACGCCCACGTCTGAGGTCTTTTGTTCTTGACGGCGTCAGACCTCGGTGTCAGGTCGTAACACGTGGTACATACCCCATTGGGGAGGGGGTACTTTGACTACGATATAAGCCCAGGGAACAGCTGAGCAAGGAGGTTGTTGGTAACAGGTCCGGGGAGCGAGAGCTCTGGACAGCTGCGGGTGTAGTGGACCACGCATTGGGAACAGGAGTACATCATTGGGGTTTAGATAAATGGGGTGGTACACATAAGCAGTGAGACAGGGAAATACAATCAACTTGACCAAAATGAATATAACTTACAATATAGTTCAGAGGGCAGTTCACTACAGGAACTAACTTACCACAGGTCCCAAGACCTACACAGCACGAGTACTGCTCCAAGCCAGTACTCTGTCCAATGTCTCCAACAGTCTCTCCTCCCGAGACTCTCCAGCTCAGCTCTGCTCCCAGGCCAGAGCTCGGCCCGAATCTCTGCTCAGGAGCTCTGCACCCCAGCAGCAGCTCTGCTCGAATCTCCTGATCATGCTCTTCCTTGGGCTTTTATGGTGGTCCAAGCACCCTCCTCAACCACGTGTACGACCTGACGCCTAGGTCTGACCCGTCAAGAACAAAAGACCTCAGATGTGGGCATGGCTACAGACGTTTGCCAAGGCAAGGTGTGACCATATAATTGGTTAAATTAGGTCTCCCCAGAGACCTCACAAGCCCAGCTGGACTGCATCACACCATGGCAGATGCGTAACAAGCGGTGCTGGCCATGGCAGATGTGTAACAAACGATGCTCACCATGGCAGATGTGTGACAAGTGGTCCTCGCCGTGGCAAATGTGTGACCAGCGGTGCTCGCCATGGCAGATGTGTGACCAGTGGTGCTTGCCATGGCAGATGTGTGACCAGTGGTGCTTGCCATGGCAGATGTGTGACCAGCGGTGCTCGCCATGGCAGATGTGTGACCAGAGACCTCACAAGCCCATCTGAACTGCATCACAACATGCCTTGACTGAGGGAGATCTGAACAAGTATCTACAAAAGATACTTTGGGGTTTCTCATTACTTGTCGTGTACGCAAAGAATAAGGACACTCAGGTTGATCTGACTGAGTGTTAGAGGTAGAGGGTACAGAGTCAGGAGGATTGTCACGTCTGTCACATTAGTCTGGGTAGAAATATCCTCAACATTGCATACTAACTTCTTATGATCTAAATGCAATTCCTTATACTGGCCAGTACTAAGTTTTCTAACTTTATACTTATTGCCATTGATATGTTCAACTACTCAATAAGGACCAACAAATTTTTGATCGAGCTCAGCATTGCGGATGTTTTGTTGAAGTTAGTCAGCATCACTCTCGAACCCACTTTAACTTTGGTCGCCTTAGCACGGTTATTAGTTACTCTTGTAAATTCTGCTGTTGACTTACTAAGTGTCTCACAGATTCTTCTAAAAACACTTTGAGCTAAGCTGGTACGAGTTGCTATGAAATCATCAGGGTTGTAATTGGGTTTCGGTGCAGAATATAACTCATAAGGCAAACGCTTGTCTACACCGTACAACGCATAATGTGGAGTGTCACCTATCGAAGCATTATAAGCAGAATTTATGACACATTGAACATCAGGTATAACTTCATCCCAGGTTTCACTGTTGGGATTGATAGTGGCTCTCAAAACATCAAGTACTTTCTTATTGGCTCGTTCATTACAACGTCACTAATGGGTGCTGGTGGCTTCACAGTCAGAATAAGATCTTCCTGGAGCAGGAATCGAATCACACCAGACCACAAGGGATCGGTTCCTTTTTACTGGAGGAATGAACAAACTCGGTGGAGTGGATGACTTTCCCCGGTTGAAAAATCATAACGCTATAACATGCAATATGAGCAAGGGAGAACGGATCTACTATCTCTCACTGCAAGCACAGGGGAAAAGAAATGAACATGGTCGACAATACTGGCATTCATTCTGAGTCGCACACAGTGACACGAGGTATCAGCGACCATGGTGTAATAGCACACAAAATGCATGCTACAGGGATAACCGGCAAAGTAGGCAGATGGATCTTTAACTTTCTAACCAATCGCACACAAAGAGTAGTGGTAAACAGAGTTAAATCAGATGCTGCCATAGTGAAGAGCTCTGTCCCACAAGGCACAGTACTCGCATCTATCCTGTTCCTTAGTCTCATATCAGACATAGACAGAGATGTAAACCACAGCACTGTATCATCTTTTCCTGACGATGCTAGGATGTGCATGAGAGTGTCATCCATTGAGGACACGGCAAAGCTCCAACAAGATATAAGCCAAGTTTTCCACTGGGCAACAGAGAACAATATGATGTTCAATGAAGACAAATTCCAACTACTCCGTTATGGAAAACTGGAGGAAATAATAACTAGGACTGAGTATACTACAAACTCCAATCACACAATAGAGCGGAAAAGTAATGTGAAGGACCTGGGTGTGGTAATGTCCGAAAACCTCACCTTCAAGGACCACAACAATGCCACTATCACATCTGCTAGGAAGCTGATAGGATGGATAATGAGAATATTCAGGACAAGAGATGCTAAGCCAATGGTGATTCTTTTTAAATCACTTATTCTCTCTAGGCTGGAATACTGCTGTACAGGCAGGAAACTAATATATAAAACAAACAGCGGTGCTCGCCATGGCAGATGTGTGACCAGCGGTGCTCGCCATGGCAGATGTGTGACCAGCGGTGCTCGCCATGGCAGATGTGTGACCAGTGGTGCTCGCCATGGCAGATGTGTGACCAGTGGTGCTTGCCATGGCAGATGTGTAGAATTCCCTTGTCTTCATCGCATTTTTTCATTAAATATACATCTGCACACATGGATACATCTGCACACATGGTGTGATGTAGTCCAGCTGGGCTTGTGAGGTCTCTGGGGAGACCTAATTTAACCAATTATATGGTCACACCTTGCCTTGGCAAGCGTCTGTAGCCACGCCCACGTCTGAGGTCTTTTGTTCTTGACGGTGTCAGACCTAGGCGTCAGGTCGTACACGTGGTTGTGGAGGGTGCTTGGACCACCATAAAAGCCCAAGGAAGAGCATGATCAGGAGATTCGGGCAGAGCTCTGGCCTGGGAGCAGAGCTGAGCTGGAGAGTCTCGGGAGGAGAGACTGTTGGAGACACTGGGCAGAGTACTGGCTTGGCGCAGTACTCGTGCTGTGTAAGTCTTGGGACCTGTGGCTTAGTTCCTGTGATGAACTGTCCTCTGAACTATATTGTAAGTTATATTCTGTTTCGCCAAGCTAATTGTATTCCCTGTCTCACTGCTTATGTGTACCACCCCATTTATCTAAACCCCAATGATGTACTCCTGTTCCCAAATATATTATTTTACAAGGACTTAATAATAAACTGTGTTTGAGTAGAATAGTAATATTCACTGTCCCCGTTATTTATTCTTATTTCCATTTATTTATGTTTAGTTAAAGTAGTGAGAGGGTGAGTAGTGTAGTGTGACGGGTAGAGTAATGAGAGGTGAAGGTGTAGTCACCAGTGACCTCACATTACCTACCTACCTCCGCCAATCATCTCTCCTACCACCTCGCCTGCCTGTCCCCTGCCTACTAACTCCCTCCGCTTACCCCCATGTTCCCCTAATCATTACCCCCCTACATGACAATGGATACATCTGCACACATGGATACATCTGCACACATGGATACATCTGCACACATGGATACATCTGCACACATGGATACATCTGCACACAGGGATACATCTGCACACAGGGATACATCTGCACACAGGGATTCATCTGCACACATGGATACATCTGCACACATGGATACATCTGCACACATGGATACATCTGCACACATGGATACATCTGCACACATGGATACATCTGCACACATGGATACATCTGCACACATGGATACATCTGCAGACAGAGATACATCCTCACACATGGATACATCTGCAGACAGAGATACATCCTCACACAGGGATACATCTGCAGACAGAGATACATCCTCACACAGGGATACATCCGCACACATGGATACATCTGCAGACAGAGATACATCCTCACACAGGGTTACATCCGCACATAGGTATATATCTGCACGCAGGGATACATCTGCACACATTAATACATCCGCACGCAGGGATACATCTGCACACATCGATACATCCGCACACAGGGATACATCTGCACACAGAGATACATCTGCACACAGAGATACATCTGCACACAGAAATACATCTGCACAAATGGATACATCTGACTATCTCTTCCGGTATGTGATTCATATATACCAGAAGCAACATTGGTCTTTATACCTATCGTGTGGGTGCGTGTGCACGTACGCACATGTGACTGCACGTATTCGCCTATTCCCGGTTCCGGGTTTCGAGTCTCCGGTTCTGGCATCCACCTCTCTGCTGTTCCTGGACTGTCACACACACTCACTATTCCTAGCCTGTTGTGGCTTATCGTACCTATTCGCACACCCGTGCATGGACATCGAAGAAGCTTGACTCACGAAATCGTAATAACAACATTGTAAACAAACCAGGGTACGGGTGGGGATCGAACTCACGGCTGGTGAGTTGTAAAACTCCAGGCCAGTGCGTAAACCACTGGGCCACCTAGCTACAGTAAGATTCATCCAACTAAGTATATTTATACACCATTTACAATTGTGGTCACAGTGGTGGCCTATGCTAACCTCCCTATGGTGTATAAATATATACTTAGTAGGGTGAATGTTATTGTTGTCAGCTGGCCCACTGGCTTACACGAGTTCGATTCCCACCCGTGCATGGACAGCAAAGAATAAGAGTGGTGTGGAGTAGAGTTGAATGAAGTGGAGTGGAGGTCTTAAAAGTGGTTTGGTACAATCGAACAAATTCACGTCCTGAGCGAGGGCAGGTAACACTGTACAGCTTCACACAGCTGGTTCTCACGAGGCTCCGGCTATTAGAAAAGTGTGTTCATCCCTTCAGGTGTTAGCGGGGTGGGGGGAGGGGGGGGGAGGGGGAGGCAGGGGTATAGGGGCAGTGAAGCAGTGACACAGACGCAAGGTGGAAGGGTAGAGGGTAGTAGAGAGTGGGAGGGAGCAGGGGATAATGAATTGGAAGGAGGGAGTGAGGGAGGGATGGTAGAGCAAGGAAGGGAGAATGGAGTAAAAGAAGATGGGAGGAAAATAGTAAGAGAGAGAGAGAGTAAGGAAGGTCGGGCACCTCCCTCTGTCTTTCTCACCTGTTATCTTTGTTTCTCTCTCTCTCTCTCTCTCTCTCTCTCTCTCTCTATATATATATATATATATATATCTAACTGTCTGCCTCCTCTGTATCTGTCTCTCTATCTCTGTCCCCTCTGTCTCTGAGTGTTATTTCAGTTATTTATTTAAGAGATATAATATACTGTGAAGGGTGAGACAGGTAAGCAGGGTAGTAAACAGGTAAGCAGGGTAGTAGACGGGTAAGCAGGGTAATAGATAAGGAGGGGAGTAGACAGGTAAGCAGGGTAGTAGACAGGTAAGCAGGGTAATAGATAAGGGAGTAGACAGGCAAGCAGGATAGTAGACGGGTAAGCAGAGTAGTAGACAGGTAAGCAGGGTAATAGATAAGGAGGGGAGTAGACAGGTAAGCAGGGTCGTAGACGGGTAAGCAGGTAGTAGACGGGTAAGCAGGGTAGTAGACGGGTAAGCAGGTAGTACACGGGTAAGCAGGGTAGTAGACGGGTAAGCAGGGTAGTAGACGGGTAAGCAGGGAAGTAGACGAGTAAGCAGGGTAGTAGACGGGTAAGCAGGGTAGTAGACGGGTAAGCAGAGCAGTAGACGGGTAAGCAGGGCAGTAGACGGGTAAGCAGGGCAGTAAACGGGTAAGCAGGGCAGTAGACGGGTAAGCAGGGTAGTAGACGGGTAAGCAGGATAGTAGACGGGTAAGCAGGGTAATAGATAAGGAGGGGAGTAGACAGGTAAGCAGGGTAGTAGACGGGTAAGCAGATAGTAGACGGGTAAGCAGGGTAGTAGACGGGTAAGCAGGTAGTACACGGGTAAGCAGGGTAGTAGACGGGTAAGCAGGGTAGTAGAGGGGTAAGCAGGTAGTACACGGGTAAGCAGGGTAGTAGACGGGTAAGCAGGGTAGTACACGGGTAAGCAGGTAGTACACGGGTAAGCAGGGTACACGGGTAAGCAGGGTAGTAGACGGGTAAGCAGGGTAGTAGACGGGTAAGCAGGGTAGTAGACGGGTAAACAGGGTAGTAGACGGGAAAGCAGGGTAGTAGACGGATAAGCAGGGCAGTAAACGCGTAAGCAGGGTAGTAGACGGGTAAGCAGGGTAGTAGACGGGTAAGCAGGGTAGTAGACTGGTAAGCAGGGCAGTAAACGGGTAAGCAGGGCAGTAGACGGGTAAGCAGGGTAGTAGATGGGTAAGCAGGGTAGTAGACGGGTAAGCAGGGCAGTAAACGGGTAAGCAGGGCAGTAGACGGGTAAGCAGAGTGGTAGACGGGTAAGCAGGGTAGTAGACGGGTAAGCAAGGTAGTAGACGGGTAAGCAGGGCAGTAAACGGGTAAGCAGGGCAGTAGACGGGTAAGCAGGGTAGTAGACGGGTAAGCAGGGTAGTAGACGGGTAAGCAGGATAGTAGACGGGTAAGCAGGTAGTAGACGGGTAAGCAGGGCAGTAAACGGGTAAGCAGGGTAGTAGACGGGTAAGCAGGGTAGTAGACGGGTAAGCAGGGTAGTAGACGGGTAAGCAGGGTAGTAGACGGGTAAGCAGGTAGTACACGGGTAAGCCGGGTAGTACACGGGTAAGCAGGGTAGTAGACGGTTAAGCAGGGTAGTAGACGGGTAAGCAGGGTAGTAGACGGGTAAACAGGGTAGTAGACGGGAAAGCAGGGTAGTAGACGGGTAAGCAGGGCAGTAAACGCGTAAGCAGGGTAGTAGACGGGTAAGCAGGGTAGTAGACGGGTAAGCAGGGTAGTAGACGGGTAAGCAGAGTAGTAGACGGGTAAGCAGGTAGTACACGGGTAAGCAGGGTAGTACACGGGTAAGCAGGTTAGTAGACGGTTAAGCAGGGTAGTAGACGGGTAAGCAGGGTAGTAGACGGTTAACAGGGTAGTAGACGGGAAAGCAGGGTAGTAGACGGGTAAGCAGGGCAGTAAACGCGTAAGCAGGGTAGTAGACGGGTAAGCAGGGTAGTAGACGGGTAAGCAGTGTAGTAGACGGGTAAGCAGGGTAGTAGACGGATAAGCAGGGCAGTAAACGGGTAAGCAGGGCAGTAGACGGGTAAGCAGGGTAGTAGACGGGTAAGCAGCGTAGTAGACGGGTAAGCAGGGCAGTAAACGGGTAAGCAGGGCAGTAGACGGGTAAGCAGGGTAGTAGACGGGTAAGCAGGGTAGTAGACGGGTAAGCAGGGCAGTAAACGGGTAAGCAGGGCAGTAGACGGGTAAGCAGAGTGGTAGACGGGTAAGCAGGGTAGTAGACGGGTAAGCAAGGTAGTAGACGGGTAAGCAGGGCAGTAAACGGGTAAGCAGGGCAGTAGACGGGTAAGCAGGGTAGTAGACGGGTAGGCAGGGTAGTAGACGGATAAGCAGGATAGTAGACGGGTAAGCAGGTAGTAGACGGGTAAGCAGGGCAGTAAACGGGTAAGCAGGGTAGTAGACGGGTAAGCAGGGTAGTAGACGGGTAAGGAGGGTAGTAGACGGGTAAGCAGGGTAGTAGACGGGTAAGCAGGGCAGTAAACGGGTAAGCAGGGCAGTAGACGGGTAAGCAGGGCAGTAAACGGGTAAGCAGGGTAGTAGACGGGTAAGCAGGGTAGTAGACGGGTAAGCAGGGTAGTAGACGGGTAAGCAGGGTAGTAGACGGGTAAGCAGGGTAGTAGACGGGTAAGCAGGGTAGTAGACGGGTAAGCAGGGCAGTAAACGGGTAAGCAGGGTAGTAGACGGGTAAGCAGGGTAGTAGACCGGTAAGCAGGGTAGTAGACGGGTAAGCAGGGCAGTAAACGGGTAAGCAGGGTAGTAGACGGGTAGGCAGGGTAGTAGACGGGTAAGCAGGGCAGTAAACGGGTAAGCAGGGTAGTTGACGGGTAGGCAGGGTAGTAGACGGGTAAGCAGGGCAGTAAACGGGTAAGCAGGGTAGTAGACGGGTAGGCAGGGTAGTAGATGGGTAAGCAGGGTAGTAGACGGGTAAGCAGGGCAGTAAACGGGTAAGCAGGGTAGTAGAAGGGTAAGCAGGGTAGTAGACGGGTAAGCAGGGCAGTAAACGGGTAAGCAGGGTAGTAGACGGGTAGGCAGGGTAGTAGATGGGTAAGCAGGGTAGTAGACGGGTAAGCAGGGCAGTAAACGGGTAAGCAGGGCAGTACACGGGTAAGCAGAGTGGTAGACGGGTAAGCAGGGTAGTAGACGGGTAAGCAAGGTAGTAGACGGGTAAGCAGGGCAGTAAACGGGTAAGCAGGGCAGTAGACGGGTAAGCAGGGTAGTAGACGGGTAGGCAGGGTAGTAGACGGATAAGCAGGATAGTAGACGGGTAAGCAGGTAGTAGACGGGTAAGCAGGGCAGTAAACGGGTAAGCAGGGTAATAGATAAGGAGGGGAGTAGACAGGTAAGCAGGGTAGTAGACGGGTAAGCAGATAGTAGACGGGTAAGCAGGGTAGTAGACGGGTAAGCAGGTAGTACACGGGTAAGCAGGGTAGTAGACGGGTAAGCAGGGTAGTAGAGGGGTAAGCAGGTAGTACACGGGTAAGCAGGGTAGTAGACGGGTAAGCAGGGTAGTACACGGGTAAGCAGGTAGTACACGGGTAAGCAGGGTACACGGGTAAGCAGGGTAGTAGACGGGTAAGCAGGGTAGTAGACGGGTAAGCAGGGTAGTAGACGGGTAAACAGGGTAGTAGACGGGAAAGCAGGGTAGTAGACGGATAAGCAGGGCAGTAAACGCGTAAGCAGGGTAGTAGACGGGTAAGCAGGGTAGTAGACGGGTAAGCAGGGTAGTAGACTGGTAAGCAGGGCAGTAAACGGGTAAGCAGGGCAGTAGACAGGTAAGCAGGGTAGTAGATGGGTAAGCAGGGTAGTAGACGGGTAAGCAGGGCAGTAAACGGGTAAGCAGGGCAGTAGACGGGTAAGCAGAGTGGTAGACGGGTAAGCAGGGTAGTAGACGGGTAAGCAAGGTAGTAGACGGGTAAGCAGGGCAGTAAACGGGTAAGCAGGGCAGTAGACGGGTAAGCAGGGTAGTAGACGGGTAAGCAGGGTAGTAGACGGGTAAGCAGGATAGTAGACGGGTAAGCAGGTAGTAGACGGGTAAGCAGGGCAGTAAACGGGTAAGCAGGGTAGTAGACGGGTAAGCAGGGTAGTAGACGGGTAAGCAGGGTAGTAGACGGGTAAGCAGGGTAGTAGACGGGTAAGCAGGTAGTACACGGGTAAGCCGGGTAGTACACGGGTAAGCAGGGTAGTAGACGGTTAAGCAGGGTAGTAGACGGGTAAGCAGGGTAGTAGACGGGTAAACAGGGTAGTAGACGGGAAAGCAGGGTAGTAGACGGGTAAGCAGGGCAGTAAACGCGTAAGCAGGGTAGTAGACGGGTAAGCAGGGTAGTAGACGGGTAAGCAGGGTAGTAGACGGGTAAGCAGAGTAGTAGACGGGTAAGCAGGTAGTACACGGGTAAGCAGGGTAGTACACGGGTAAGCAGGTTAGTAGACGGTTAAGCAGGGTAGTAGACGGGTAAGCAGGGTAGTAGACGGGTAAACAGGGTAGTAGACGGGAAAGCAGGGTAGTAGACGGGTAAGCAGGGCAGTAAACGCGTAAGCAGTGTAGTAGACGGGTAAGCAGGGTAGTAGACGGGTAAGCAGTGTAGTAGACGGGTAAGCAGGGTAGTAGACGGATAAGCAGGGCAGTAAACGGGTAACCAGGGCAGTAGACGGGTAAGCAGGGTAGTAGACGGGTAAGCAGCGTAGTAGACGGGTAAGCAGGGCAGTAAACGGGTAAGCAGGGCAGTAGACGGGTAATTAGGGTAGTAGACGGGTAAGCAGGGTAGTAGACGGGTAAGCAGGGCAGTAAACGGGTAAGCAGGGCAGTAGACGGGTAAGCAGAGTGGTAGACGGGTAAGCAGGGTAGTAGACGGGTAAGCAAGGTAGTAGACGGGTAAGCAGGGCAGTAAACGGGTAAGCAG
>NC_091301.1:11319241-11326741 GCF_038502225.1 Cherax quadricarinatus
ACAGGAGACTATATATCTGCCTGTGTAAAGCGACACCAGGCGGAGCTTGTAAAATACACCCAGATACACATGGAAGACACTAACACATCTGTAAGATTTGATAGAGAAAAGTTCTGATTCATTCTTTCGTCTACTTGAAATCTCTATAAGACCGCAATGGAAATAAGTCACTTTGTCTGACTTTTTGGGTTATCCTGGGTTCCTAAGCTGCTATGTATGATAATCTATGTAAATAGCTGTATTTGTGCATACCTGAATGAGCTTACTCTAGAAGACAAAAACAAATGAACTCAAACGCCTGGCATCAGGCCTCCTGGTGGATCAAGGTTTGATTAATCAGGCTGTTACTACTGGCTGCATGAAGTTCACCGTGAGGACGACAGCCCGGCTGGTCAGGAACTAAGTTGAGGAACTTATTAAGTTCCCTCTTAAAGACAGTCAGGAGCCTGTTGGTCCCCCCCCCCCCCCGATGTATGAAGGGAGACTGTTTAAAAGCCTTGGATCCTTTACGTTTATTGTGCTTATTGCGCCCCTGCTTTTCAACGGAGGGTATCTTTCACTCCCTGCCGAGCCTCTCGCTTCAGCAATTTCTCCTTATAACGATACATTTTCCACGTTTTACCTTTCATGGTCAACAGACCCGTAGGGATCATTTATATATGACCGGAGAAATTGGAAGATAGCTCTGGTTCCCTTACTGAGGAATCCTTCACTGGTGTCATGGCACCATTCCTTGAAGGAAAAAAAAAGCTCTGTGAGGGAATGAGTGATGATGAAAATGTTTCTTCTTTTTCAGGTCACCCTGTCTCGGTGGGAAACGGCTGATGTGTTAGTAATTATAAAAAAAAATAAAGGGATTCAATCATGTACTACGTAAGTGTGACTTAGTATTCGACTCACTTTTTTCATATTAATCAAAGCCTTTTATTTCTTAATGGTGTTCTTTGTTGACTCGGTGATCCTCAGTGTGTTTGTAGTGATAATTCAAAGATGAGGAAATAAATAAATAAATAAATAAATAAATCATCCTTATTATATTTTTAACGATAAATCAACATTTACACTTCTGCCACAGCGAAGAATCCAACTCGACATTCCGACAAAGAAAGAAATTCAGCTCCACATCGGATCCCAGATGAGGGATGTACCTGTACTTCCAAGCATTTATTACTGTGCAGAATATCTCCAGTAAGTGTCGAGAGACCAAGACTCTTCAACACCCTCCCTTCAGACTCCTAGCTATCTTCAAGAGGAATTAAAAAGGAAAAGTACCTCAAGTTAGTTACTGACCAGCCAGGCTGTGGCGCCATCCTAGAGGATCTGGTCCTAAATTTGCACACAGAAATCACTCCCTACAAAAGCAGACAGTACAACATATCCCCAGTGAAAAGCATGGGTTCCGTAACTACACTAAGAGAAAATACAATAAGTGTCCGGTGCTCATGACTGTTCAACAACCTCCCATAATACATAAGATACATAGGGAGACTACCAATAGATATCTGGCTGTCCTCAAGAGGACACTGGATAGATTCATAAAATCCGTAACTGATTTTGAACTTGAATGATTCACTGGTACGTGTCCCGGCACGGGTCTTTTCCAGATGGTGACCCGGCGCCGAGGCTGTGGTACGTACGTTGGTTTGCGTACGGCCAGAGTAACAGCCTGATTGATCAAGTTTTGATCTACCAGAGGCCTGATCATGGACTGGGCCGCTGTGGGCGGTGACCCCCGGAACACCCTTCAGGTAGACACCAGGTAGACATGTAGTGGGGATTCGTAGGAGATATGATGGTTGGAGTTAAACACATTTGTTGGATGGTAACACATATATTAGCAGAGTATGAAGGGAGAGAGCCCAAACTGCCTGTCCTGTCGTCTGCTTGGATAACGGGGAACTGAGGCCGATGTAGCGCGTCCCACGCACTCATGCGGGATCACGTGACGTCATACAAACTAGTCACTAGGCCTAGCAAAGGGGTCGTGTATGTAAAACATGTGTATGGTACTAACTGTGATACTCAGATAAGCTATACAACACATGTAGGGGATCAGCAACTGTGCTGACAGACAGATCAACCAAGAGACGTGGTCTGAGACCGAACCTCGGGGGGCGGTGACCCCCCTCCTCTGGAATCGTCTTAAGGTAACCTTCGGGCAACATCTTAGCCTCTTTTAGGACGTTCGGACACGCATTCCATCCTCTACGAAAAAACCAACAGCACGTTCTCAATCCCTTCTCTACGCTCTGTACAGAGCATATTATACACATCACGTGGCCAAGTTGATCTCATTATAACGCTTTTACGCACATCTTTGTACAACTTGATATCATCAGCAAACACGCCCAAAGAGCATTTAATCGCCTCCATCAGATAAAAAGATGTTTTAATCCATTTAAAAGACTCCCGGGTTAAAGATCTTTGGGCAGGGGGTCATTCATTTCCTTCTATTCTCTCCCTGAGTTGGGGAGGGGTCATTCGTCCCCTACTTTCTCCCCCTCCCTGGGATGGGGAAGGTTTATTCATTTTCTATCCCTTCCTCAGTTCCATAGAGGCCCTTCCAAGAATTGGAAGGGTCATCCCCCCTTCCTAAGATGGGGAGGGATCATTCATCCCCCACCCCCTGGAATGGGGAGGGATCATTCATCCCTCGCCCCCTTGGAATGGGGAGGGATCATTCATCCGATGGATCAGGCCCTGATCCATCGGGAGGCCTGGTCATGGACCGGGCCGCGGGGGCGTTGATCCCCGGAATAACCTCCAGGTAACCTCCTCCAGGTATCCCTCGCCTCCTGGAATGTGGAGGGGTTATTCATCTCCACTCACGGGGTGGGGGAAGGGGTTATCCCCTACCATGTACAGGCCTCACGGTTGTCACTTAGGAGCAGCGAGTGACAGGCGATTTAACAGACAGGCAGGTCATCTCGTCAGATAGCAGCACACCGGCATTACGGTCGCATTTTCAAGGAATGGTTTAATTTCAGTAAAATACAACTAGTAAATCCTGTTCCCGTGGTAGCGGAGACGGTGCATATTTAAGGCCATGTCTTTTATTCTTTCTTTTTTCTTATTATATTTACACGTCTGCTGGTCTGTCTTTTGAGAATGTATGGGGGAGGGGGTTGGAGGTGAAGGGTCACTGGTAGGGAGTAGGAAGAGGAGGGAAAGGGAGGGCCAAAGGGCAAGGTACTAGTCCGGTGCGGTATTGTTGATGTTTTGGAGCGAGAGAACACTGGGAGGTTCCTCCGGATGCCGATTCTGGCTTTGGCTTCGGCGGCGACATATAAAAACCTGTGACTGTACTCGCAGTGATGACCAAGTTCCTGGTATAGTTCCGAGTGAGTCAAATGCTTATAAAGCTTTCTCGATATATTCAATTTTATACTAAGAGCTTAGAGAACAAAAAATATCGATACATCAGAGTTAATACCAGTCACAAACTGGACGCGTTCTTCTTCCCTTTTCTGCGGCAGGCGCTACGGACGCGCAGGCCACAGAAAGGCTCCTCCGTGGCCGTTGAGTTTCTTAAGTCGTGGAGTGTGCAGGGTGAATGGCGCGGGTAGAATGCCTCTGGGAGGGGGGGAATGAGAGCCACAATAAGCCGTTCCAATTACCAAGGAGCTTTATTTCCTCGCTAAACCCTTCGCTACAACCACGTCTCCTTAGGTTACCAGGAATCCCATATGGGTGTCGGTTATGCCCACTAGCCTAGGGATTTAAATCCGCTGTTTGTATTTCGGATACCGATCAAGATCTTGCCTACAAACTAGGATATTTCTTGCCCCGGGTTCTGACCTGCTGTTATGGTGGCTGTGAACTGCCTCCTCGTTAGCTGCAGTTTGCGATTTTTTTTAATTGTTCTAGATAATGAATTCTTAACTAATATTTGTATCTTCCTGTCAATATATTGGTTAAGGTTAGTGGGGTTTAAGCCTGTCGACTACACTAGGGGTTATTAAGGCTCCTGGTAACCTTTTCACCACCAGACAAGAATACTTTAATCCTCTAAAAATAATTTAAAGTAAACTCTCAGTATACCAAGCAGTAACAGCGTGGTTGATCAGGCCCTTATCCACCGTGAGGCCTGGTCAAGGACCTGGCCGCGGGGGCGTTGACCCTCGAAACGACCTCCAGGTAAACTCCGGGTATATATATATACGCTGAGAGAAATATACCTGTCAGTGTATATATCCTGTATCATCAATGAGGTGTACTTCAGTCTGGAGACTCTAAACCCACAAGCACGAAAGGTCCATTACTTTGTAATGTTTTAGTATTAAGTAATCTTAATTTTAGTCTAGGTTTGTCTGAATTACTACGCACGTTATGGGCATTCAGATTTATACTCTGCATTTATATGTGATGTCTGGAGGACATCATATATAAATGTCTTAATGTGAAAGACACTATCAGGCAGCGTTAGGAGACCGTGAGGGATGTCCAGGTACAGTAGCTGGTGGGTCAGCCATCAAGACGACAGTCAGAGGCACCGGCCAGAGCGACGCACTGCTCAACACAGCACAGGAGACGACACAACCAGGGAGCGCCTGTCACTGCTCAACACAGCACAAGAGACGACACAACCAGGGAGCGCCTGTCACTGCTCAACACAGCACAGGCGACGACACAACCAGGGAGCGCCTGTCACTGCTCAACACAGCATAGGAGACGACACAACCAGGGAGCGCCTGTCACTGCTCAACACAGCACAAGAGACGACACAACCAGGGAGCGCCTGTCACTGCTCAACACAGCACAGGAGACGACACAGCCTGTTTACTGGGGGTAAAAAGCCGCTCTATAAATCCTTCTAAGTCAGGATATAAGCAGAGACTCATTCTCGGACGCTCCTGCTTCATGTCTAAAACCTGCCACTATAAAACGTGAGAGTAGCGGCAGGAATGGGGAAGCTACTCTCTCTCTCTCTCTCTCTCTCTCTCTCTCTCTCTCTCTCTCTCTCTCTCTCTCTCTCTCTCTCTCTCTCTCTCTCTCTCTCTCTCTCTCTAGAACATGAAAAGGGAGAAGCACTGAAGTAGGCCTACTGGCACATGCAAGGCAAATCCAACTCACACCCACTCATATTCCTGTCCAACATGGCTCTAAAGTTACGCAAAGTTCTGGCTTCACTGGTGCTTCATAGATGTTTGTTGCTTAACTAACATGAATCCATTGCTGCGAGTTCTGTCTTGGTTGGATATTTTCAGCACATAATTTATATCCTTTATTTATGTGATGAATGGTTTTGGAAACCGACAATAAATAAAGGATGAAGAATTGAGACACTTATGCAACATATGGGAATCTTCATTGAAGAAACGTTTCGCCACACAGTGGCTTCATCAGTCCAATAAGTGTCTCAATTCTTCAGCCTTTATTTATTCCAGTTTTCCATTTGTACACCTCAGTTACTTAATTCTCTGATTCTACGTCCTTCCAGAGAGTACAAATTCAGCTTCATCGTAAGATAGATTCCGGCACATTTATGTCCATTCTGTAACTCGGTGATCAGATCTGAACAGCATAATCTAAATGAGATCTTACCAGGATATATAAGGTTGAAGTATAACCTGAGGACTTCTGTTATACCTCTTTTGATATGACGCCAAAAGTTCCATTTGCTTTATTGTGAACACTAATACACTTCTGTCTTGTCTTTTAATTACTGCTAACTAGCACTTCTAAGTATTTTTTTTTATTCGCATTCTGTTTAATTGATATTTATATTGTTTAGTTTATATGGTGCAATAGTTATTATATTTTCCCGTGAGTAGAACGTTACATTTGTCTACATTAAACCGCATCTGCCACTTCTCTGCCTACAACATTAGGTCTCTTGTGTCTTCATCAGAACTTATTTGACGGCTTATTTTAGTGTCATCGGTAAACTTTCTTATACCACTATTTATTCCCCTATCTATGTCATATATGTATATTATGAACACTAAAGGGCCCAGTGACTGACCTGTCGAACGCCACTGGTAAAGGGTTCCCACTCTAATTTCTCTCCATTTATGCCAACTCTTTATCTATTACTACTACACTTCTACTACTACTACTATTACTACTACTATTACTACTACTACTACCACTACCACTACTACTACTACTACTACTACTACTACTACTTTTACTACTACCACTACTACTACCACTACCACTACCACTACTACTACTACTACTACTACTACTACTACTACTACTACTACTACTACTACTACTACTACTTCCCTGTTCATCTCTCCTACCTGTCTCCTGGTCTCTGTCCTCGTTTAGTTGTATCTTGACTATGAGTCACACAACAGACAAGAGGCGTTAAGCTACAACCATTATCGCTGATATCTTTATCTTGCTGAGTGATGGACAAGATAACACTGAGTAAGCTGGCGAATAGCACAATCCAATCACCTTATGTGTATAAGAAGCATTCTTTCAACAATGGGAAATCCTTCCCGATTCACGTAACCATCAGCAATTTGGTTAATTGGTTTGTATGATGCGATGACTCGGATAAATGAGGAAAAAACCTGTTGACGGACTGCATATTCCTAGACTTCTAAAAGCCTTTGACACGGTCTGCTACAAGAGATTAATTTACTAAGTGGGGAGGAAAAATGCTGGAGTGACTGGGAGGTTATTACAGTGGATGCTAACATACCCGACAAACCGATGGTTGAGGAAGACAGTGGAGGTATCAGGATGCTAGCGCAGTGATTAGTGGTGTAACACAGGTTCATTTTTGAACCCGTTCTGGATCCAAACGGCGTTTAACAGTGAGGAAGAAAGACAATTTGCTGAAGAAGCTTTTATCGAGACGACGTTTCGCTCGGTGTGGAGCTCTGTCAAGTCGTGACTTGATGAAGCTCTGCAGCTCGTTTTTTTTTTCTTTTTTTTGGGGGGTGGACCTATTGTGTTTTGATATATAAAAATCATAAGAAACGTAGGAATAAAGGAAGACTGCAGCAGCCCCACTGATACATACTTGCCATGTCTATCTACGTCTAGGTCAATATTTGTGGGACGATGCAAAAACTAACGAGAAGAATAAGTACAGTACATAAGAGAGAAGCAACATACAAGAGGAAGGCACGTACAAAGTACAGAGATAATTCAACAACTGACTATTGAGATACATAACACCCATGAAACTTATGACGACGTTTCGGTCTGACTTGGACCATTAACTAGTCACACAGAAGCGGGAAGGGAAGAGAACCAATACATAAACGATAAGGGCAGCCGTGGCCGCGAGTAGTAGTGTTCCAGCCATGGTATTGTGTCCCTTTTTATTCATCAAAGTTATGGGGTTGGGACCAGGAGGTAGAAGACCAGAGGAAGAGGACTACTTGAAATGACCAGAGTACTACTTGAGGAGACGAGAAGGAGAGTACTACTTGAGACGAGGTTGGGAGGAAGGGGGGAAGCAACTCATTTTTTCTCTTCACCAGCCGGGGCTGAGAAACAGTGACTCTCACAGCTAAGTTGTGGCAGAGGCAACTC
>NC_091301.1:11329241-11431741 GCF_038502225.1 Cherax quadricarinatus
GGAAGAATGACAGTATGTGTGTGGTGGGGAAGAATGACAGTGTGTGTGTGGTGGGGAAGAATGACAGTGTGTGTGTGGTGGGGAAGAATGACAGTGTGTGTGTGGTGGGGAAGAATGACAGTGTGTGTGTGGTGGGGAAGAATGACAGTGTGTGTGTGTGTGGTGGGGAAGAATGACAGTATGTGTGTGGTGGGGAAGAATGACAGTGTGTGTGTGTGTGTGTGGTGGGGAAGAATGACAGTGTGTGTGTGTGTGTGTGGTGGGGAAGAATGACAGTGTATGTGTGTGTGGTGGGGAAGAATGACAGTGTGTGTGTGGTGGGGAAGAATGACAGTGTGTGTGTGGTGGGGAAGAATGACAGTGTGTGTGTGGTGGGGAAGAATGACAGTGTGTGTGTGGTGGGGAAGAATGACAGTGTGTGTGTGGTGGGGAAGAATGACAGTGTGTGTGTGTGTGGTGGGGAAGAATGACAGTGTGTGTGTGGTGGGGAAGAATGACAGTGTGTGTGATGGGCAAGAGTGGGTTAGAGAGGAAGTCAATACAAACATGCAAGATTAAGTATGACTGTGTCCGATAGCGCTACTACGTGGTCCAAGAGCTGGAGGTCAGCCCCGCAGAAGCAAATAAGCGAGTACACCTACACATCTGTCAGTCAACACCTGTACTCGGGTATGAGAGACGAGGATTAATTGACGTACTTCTGCTTAAATTCCCACGAGGTCAGTTATTGTACCTTGCTACCCACTCTCACCCCTCCATCCCTCCCTCTTTCATTCTTCCTTCCCTTTCCTTCAGTCTTCCTTCCCCGTTCCTTCATTCTTTCTTCCATCTTCTTCGTTTCTCCCAAGGCGGTACCTGTTTGCTCTCCCGTTTAAATACAGAGATTCTGCTCTGTTTCTTGGTCTGCACCGTTAGTATGTGCCTCTGCAAACCTCTTCAAGTCTTTTCCTCCTTCCTCTTCTCCTACCTTCCTCCTGCCTCTCCTCCTGCCTCTTCTCCTGCCTCTCCTCCTGCCTCTCCTCCTGCCTCCCCTCCTGCTTCTTTTCCTGCCTCTCCTCCCGCTTCTCCTCTTGCCTCTCCTCCTGCCTCTCCTCCTGCTCCTTCTGCCTCTCCTCCTACCTCTCCACCTGCCTCCCCTCCTGCTCATTCTCCTGCCTCTTCTCCTGCCTCTTCTCCTGCCTCCTCTCTTGCCTCTCCTCCTGCCTCTCCTCCTGCTCCTTCTCCTGCCTCTCCTGCTGCCTCTTCTCCTGCCCCCTCCTGCTTCTTCTCTTGCCTCTCCTCCTGCCTCTCCTTCTGCCTCTCCTCCTGCCTCTCCTGCCCCCCCATCCTGCTTCTTCTCCTGCCTCTCCTCTTGCCTCTCCTCCTGCCTCTCCTGCCTCCCCTCCTCCCTCTCCTGCCTCTCCTGCCTTTCCACCTGCTTCTCCTGCCTCCCCTCCTGCCTCTCCTCCTGCCCCTCCTACCTCTTCTCTAGCCTCTCCTCCTGCCTCTCCTGCCTCTTCTCCTGCCTTTCCTCCTGCCTCTCCTCCTGCCTCTCTTCCTCTCCTGCCTCCCCTCCTTCCTCTCCTCCTGCCTCTCCTGCCTCTCATCCTGCTTCTCCTCCTGCTCCTTCTCCTGCCTCTCCTCCTGCTCCTTCTCCTGCCTCTCCTCCTGCTCCTCCTGTCTCTCTTCTTGCCTCTCCACCTGTTTCCCTTCCTGCTCCTTCTCCTGCCTGTCATCCTGCCTCTCCTCCTGCCTGTCCTCCTGCTTCTCCTTGAGTATCTTGTACGTTGTGATCATATCTCTGAGTTTTTTTTTCCATTGTCGTGAAGACCTGTTCCCAGTACCCTAAACCTTATTTTTTTTTTGCCTTCTCTTGTTCATTTGACTCTCTACGTCTCTCCCTTCTCCTATGTTCTCTCTCACTCGCTTCTCACTCTCTCCCTTCTCCACCCTTCTCTACCTCCCTTGCTTCTCTTCCTCTCTTACCATCTTCCATGTTTCTCTCTCTCTAGCGTTTCTTCCACTTTCTCCTTCCTACCCAATTAAATTGCCTTCTTACCCTCTCCCTTTCTTATTTCCTCTTCCCCTCGAACCGTCTTCTTACCTTCCATTCCGCTGTTTTATTCGTCTCACTTCCTACTCCCTCATTTCCCTCTCACCTCCACCCTCTCTACTTAGTTCTTCCTTCTTTATTCGCCCCTTGTTATCTACCCTCTCCCTTTCTTCTCACCCCTTTTCCTTTTACTGTCCCCTCTTCTCTTCCCCTCGCTACCTTCCGTCCCACATCTCATTATCTTAATTTACTTTGTCCCCTCATCCGCGCTGACGTTACTCTCTCTCTCTCTCTCTCTCTCTCTCTCTCTCTCTCTCTCTCTCTCCCCTTTCCACATTCTTTGCCATTCTTCTTTTTTACTCTCTTGGATCCCTTCTTCTTCCCTCCTCTTCCTTCATTCCTACCTCTTTCTCTTTCTGTCCATGCTCATTATCGCTCTCTCTCTCTCTCTCTCTCTCTCTCTCTCTCTCTCTCTCTCTCTCTCTCTCTCTCTCTCTCTCTCTCTCTCTCTCTCTCTCTCTCTCTCTCTCTCTCTCTCTCTCTCTCTCTCTATATATATATATATATATATATATATATATATATATATATATATATATATATATATATATATATATATATATATATATATATATATATATATATATATATGTATATATATGTCGTGACGAATAGGCAGAACTTGCGATCTTGGCTTAAATAGCACCGCTCATCTTGCCATATAGGACAAGTGATAATTTGTGTATGCAATAATTTCGCCAAAATTATTCTGAACCTAACGAAAAAAATATATTTCAATGTGTTTGTTTAATATTAAATTATTGTAAATAAATCTAAAATATATTTAGTTGGGTTAGGCTAAAATAAATTGCATTTGTTATAATAAGGTTAGGTAAGTTTTCTAAGATTCTTTTGGTGCAAAATTATAAATTTTTACATTAACATTAATGAAAAAAATATATCTTTAAACGTATAAGAGAAAATTTCACAAAGGACTTAATTTTAAATGAGTTCTTGCTAATTGACCAGTTTTACATATTCGGCACGACATATATATTTATATATATATATATATATATATATATATATATATATATATATATATATATATATATATATGTGTGTGTGTGTGTGTGTGTGTGTGTGTGTGTGTGTGTGTACAAAGTAAAAGGTGACAGATCATTTACGGGATAACCAGGTGGTATCTTACCTCAGCTCACAGCTATGTGACTTACACCCAGGTGTTTGTCTCCTGCTATGTGACTTACACCCAGGTGTCTGTCTCCTGCTATGTGACTTACACCCAGGTGTCTGTCTCCTGCTATGTGACTTACACCCAGGTGTCTGTCTCCTGCTATGTGACTTACACCCAGGTGTCTGTCTCCTGCTATGTGACTTACACCCAGGTGTCTGTCTCCTGCTATGTGACTTACACCCAGGTGTCCGTCTCCTGCTATGTGACTTACACCCAGGTGTCTGTCTCCTGCTATGTGACTTACACCCAGGTGTCCGTCTCCTGCTATGTGACTTACACCCAGGTGTCTGTCTCCTGCTATGTGACTTACACCCAGGTGTCCGTCTCCTGCTATGTGACTTACACCCAGGTGTCCGTCTCCTGCTATGTGACTTACACCCAGGTGTCTGTCTCCTGCTATGTGACTTACACCCAGGTGTCCGTCTCCTGCTATGTGACTTACACCCAGGTGTCTGTCTCCTGCTAGGTGAACAGGATCAGTGATCCCCCTTACGGGTGGAAATATTGGGCTTATTTCCTTACACCTGTTCCTGGTCACCTAGCAGCCAGTAGGTACCTGGGTGCTAGCTGACTGGTGTGGGTCGCATCCTGGGGGGTGATAGTATACCTCAGATAAGGCTGGGCTTTGAAATGAGCTAAGGTAGGATAACAGCTCTTGGTCGTAAAACAGATTTCTGTAAAAAAATAGATAAATGAGAGTGTAAGGAGCGTTGTCTATACATCGTGTGATTTCTCTCCTTTGTAATCCAAGAAAAAGAGAGCTACAAGAGAGCTTTCTTACTGCAAGAGAGCTTTCTTACTACAAGAGAGCTTTCTTACTGCAAGAGAGCTTTCTTACTACAAGAGAGCTTTCTTACTACAAGGAAGAGAGAGCTTTCTTACTACAAGAGATCAAGACTAGTAATTCTCTTTTGTTTATTAAGCAAGATTGGTTATATATAAGCAGTGTGCTCCTGTCTTATTCTGTGCGACTGTTACATAGTGTGAACCGAAGCTGTTTACCTGTCGCGTTCCATAATACCAGATGGATCATTTACCTAGTGATTCCACAGTGGGAAAGGTGGGGGAGGGGCAAGGATGGAGTGCTGGGAGGGAGGATGGGACCAGAAGGGAGGGTAGTCGTGAGGATGGAGAGAGGAAGGAGTATGAGGGAGAAGGGAGGGAGCGGGAAGTCGATAGGTTCTAAATTTCAGTGATAACAGCAGCGTGTTGTAAACACTGGTGGAACTCAACCTGAGTGATTATCACCAAGAAGGAGGTGGTGGTGTGAACGACACCACGATGGTCAGGCACGACACGTTCCTGGTACTGACCTGGGCTGGGGAGGAGACGGGGCAGCTGGGAATAATGTTGCAGGAGGTAGAGGAATAGGGTAAGGAGGAGAATAATAGCACGAAGAGGAGCGGGGGGTGAGGAAGGCGGTAGACAAGGTATTGAGAAATGGTATGGTGATACCGACAAGATGTAGATAAGGATATTTATGTACAGTTCAGAACATTTATTAAAGGAAACGTTTCGCCACGAGTGACTCTTCAGTCTTCAGAAGTCTTTTTCCACAGACAAGGTATTATATGGTCCCCTTGTAGGAAGATGTTTCTCGATGTATCACTAACACTGACTGGTGATACTGGGTGAACTATCAACAACACTGTGACCGAGGTCTCCACCAGACACTCACCAACAGCTCACTGGATCTGGTGAGTGGTGTTGGGATTGCTGTCACTAATAAGTTTAGAAGACTGTCTGGAAGAATGTGCACAAAGTTCGAGATTTTGGAATCGTCAACACAAAACTCAGATAGATTGTCCATGAACTTGTCACTGAGGCTGCAAAATATATGAAAAAAAAAAATAACGATTTCCTGGATTCATTTTAGATCATTTTGTATGTATTTTTTTTTATTTTATCTCTCTCTGTTTAGATTAATCCTACTTGTTGATTACGTTGATTCCTCCACCGGTCAAGGTTGTATATACACCGTGAGGTTGTATATACAACCCAGAGGTATACACCGTGAGGTTGTATATACAACCCAGAGGTTGTTAGGTAAGACACATATGCAACAGTTAGGTATCTTTATTATGAAACGTTTCGCCTACACAGTAGGCTTCTTCAGTCAAGTACAGAAAAGTTGATAGAAGCAGAAGATACTTGAAGACGATGTAATCAGTCCATCACCCTTAAAGTTTTGAGGTGGTCAGTCCCTCAGTCTGGAGAAGAGCATTGTTCCATAGTATAAAACAATATGTTTCATACTATGAAACAATATGTTTCATACTATGGAACAATGCTCTTCTCCAGACTGAGGGACTGACCACCTCAAAACTTTAAGGGTGATGGACTGATTACATCGTCTTCAAGTATCTTCTGCTTCTATCAACTTTTCTGTACTTGACTGAAGAAGCCTACTGTGTAGGCGAAACGTTTCATAATAAAGATACCTAACTGTTGCATATGTGTCTTACCTAACAACCTGTTTGTATTTTATACCATTTTAATGTACAACCCAGAGGTATACACCGTGAGGTGTATACCTCTGCGTTTGTATGCTGAGAGTTTGTATTAGTCTCTGTTTTAAGGATTAAGAGTATTTTTGACTGGCTGTGAGCGAGTGATATGCAGCCTTAATGACCCTCGTGTAGTGATAAGCTTTAAACCCAATTAAGGTAATTACTAACCTCCTGTTTTTCCAGTTCTTCATTCTGTGGCCACAGCTTCACAGTTCTCGGTTATTTTGTTTTTATTGGAACATAAGAATGTAGGAACACTGCAGAAGGCCTACTGGCCTATGCCAATCTGATTCAACTATCTATCTTATGCTTTACTAGCGTTTCTTGCTTCTCTTGTTTTTTCACCTTTGTGTTTATGTTGTACCCTCCGAGTCGTGTTTGCTGGAGTTGAGATTCAGCTCCTGGCCCCGGCTCCTAGACCACTTTGATCAGCATCACTGACTTCTGACCTCTTGAGCCTTATCTTGAAGCTATGTATCAAGTTTGTCTCCACCGCTGCCTCCTCCATTTCATACCACTTCTTGATCTTCTAAGAACTACTACCTGACATCCCTGTGGCTTATCTGTCTTCAGCTTCCACTTGTGTTCCCTTGATCCTGGTGTGTGTGTGTGTGTGTGTGTGTGTGTGTGTGTGTGTGTGTGTGTGTATGTGTGTGTGTGTGTGTGTGTGTGTGTGTGTGTGTGTGTGTGTGTGTGTGTGTGTGTGTGTGTACTCACCTATTTGTACTCACCTATTTGTGGTTGCAGGGGTCGAGTCACAGCTCCTGGCCCCGCCTCTTCGCTGATTGCTACTAGGTCCTCTCTCTCCCTGCCCCATGAGCTCTATCATACCTCGCCTTAAAACTATGTATGGTTCCTGCCTCCACTACATCACTTTCTAGGCTATTCCATGGCCTGACTACTCTATGACTGAAGAAATACTTCCCAACATCCCTTTGATTCATCTGAGTCTTCAACTTCCAATTGTGACCTCTTGTGTCTGTGTCCCATCTCTGGAACATCCCGTCTTTGTCCACCTCCTCTATTCCGCGCAGTATTTTATATGTCGTTATCATGTCTCCCCTGACCCTCCTGTCCTCCAGTGTCGTCAGGCCGATTTCCCTCAACCTTTCTTCATAGGACAATCCCCGTAGCTCTGGGACTAGTCTTGTTGCAAACCTTTGCACTTTCTCTAATTTCTTGACGTGCTTGACTAGGTGTGGATTCCAAACTGGTGCTGCATACTCCAGTATGGGCCTGACGTAGATGGTATACAGAGTCTTAAACGAATCCTTACTGAGGTATCGGAACGCTATCCGTAGGTTTGCCAGGCGCCCGTATGCTGCAGCAGTTATCTGATTGATGTGCGCCTCAGGAGATATGCTCGGTGTTATACTCACACCCAGATCTTTTTCCTTGAGTGAGGTTTGCAGTCTTTGGCCATCTAAACTATATTGTGTCTGCGGTCTTCTTTGCCCTTCCCCAATCTTTATGACTTTGCATTTGCATTTGTGTGTGTGTGTTTGTGTGTGTGTGTGTGTGTGTGTGTGTGTGTGTGTGTGTGTGTGTGTGTGTGTGTGTGTGTGTGTGTGTGTGTGTGTGTGTGTGTGTGTGAACACAAATTTTAGTTAGACATGTCTGGTTGCTGGAGGTGAACTACTGTCAAAACACTGGTTCCTGGAGGTGAACCACTGTCATAACACTGGTGCTTGGAGGTGAACCACCATCATAACACTGGTCCCTGGAGGTGAACTACTGTCATAACACTGGTCCCTGGAGGTGAACCACTGTCTTCCACAACGCTGGGCCATTTATCATTCTCCCAAGACCACAACATCGAAGCGATTGGCCGAGAGAATTGCCCCTGATTTAAACCCCAATACCTAAGCGCATTCAGACATACCTCGTTATCATTTAACCTTACGTTGGTAGTTTGCAAGCCTCCGTAGTAGCAGCAGCAGCAGCAGCAGCAGCAGCAGCAACAGTAGCTGCAACGGGAAAAGCACAGGTGGCACCAGCAGCCCCATTAGCAACATCAGGAATAACCTTAGCATTTAAAACGATTTTTTTTGTTAGTGGATTTGGGTTTGACAAGAACCTGCCAAGTATGGGCCAGTAGGTCTGCTTCAGTGTTCCTCCTTTCTTATGTTTTTGTTCGTAAGGAAACTCTCCTGACGCGGGCCTTTTTCAGAATATGGCCCGTATGGAAGTGAAGCATTCGCTAGCGTACCTGAGCTACGATTTCCAGTCTTATCAGGAACAATCATCACTCAGAAAATATGATTACCTGTAGACTTCGACTCAATTATATATATACATAGAGTATATGCACGTATATACATACAAAATGTACCTACAGGAAAACTTACATGTATGCAGGTGCAGCGTGTGTACATGGAGAGCACGTAACTAGTTTTTTAGGGCATTAAGAAGAGTAGTATAAAACAGAAGCTAAACTAGTGTGCGCGAGGCGAGTGATCAGGTGGTTAAGGGAGGGTCATCCATCAGTCCCTGCCCGAGGCCTCTCCCAGCCTCCCCGTTATTATCTGCAACACTGGTGGCAGCAGTGGGATAGTGGAATGGTGTTAGTGGGATGGTGGTGGTGGTAGTGGGATGGTGGTGGTAGTGATGGAAACAGTGAAATGGTGGTGGTGGTGGTGGTAACTAGAGGGTAGTGGCAACAGTGAAATTTTGGTGGTGGCAGTGGGATGATAGTGGTGGTAGCGGTGGCAGAGTGGGATGGTGGTGGCAGCAGAGGAACAGCAAAGTTTCACCAAATGTGCCTCAGCCACTGAAAATTGAAGTCGCTCAGAAGAAATACTCTCAAGATATTGTACTAGAAATCTACACCATTTAAAAACTGTTATTGTGGGAGCTTGACACCTACTCTAGTGACGAGCCTAACCTCAGTATCGAAAGTCTGAAGCCAGTCCGAAGAGGTTTTCTCGATTTACCGCACGTCAGTAAGAAAAAGGGGGAACGGTTTTCTATAAAATTGAGCAGAGAGCACCTGCACGTTCCTATAGCTGAATTGACCTTCTGAAGCTGATCGGATGAGGCGTTCTTCAGCTATAAGCAAAACCTTGGAAGAAGAACATTAAGGCAGTGTAAGGTATCATTATCGTTGTGTTCCTGCAGAGTTGTGGTTCGTATGTAGAAACTGGAACACACGTGAACAGTTGGCCTTTGGCTCTTCAAACTGGACTGTTTGTCATACTCTTTGAACTCAGATATGTCCGTATGTCTAAAGACGACATTTTCAGTGTAAATTCCCTGTTCTTAGGTAAACACTGTGTCTGTTGTGACGTGCTCGTGTCAGAAGCCAGACACAGATACGGTAGACTTGTAGACAATGGAGTCAGAGTACATGGAGTCAAAGATGTATTTCCAGGAGTTTACCTGGAGAGAGTTCCGGGGGACGCCCCCGCGGCCCGGTCTGTGACCAGGCCTCCTTAGGTCAGTGTCCCAGGATGCGACCCACACCAGTCGACTCGGTACCCATTTTATTGATTCAAATGTCCAATGATTGACCCTCACCGTGTTTAACCACCAGGCCACCAGAGCCCACCAGAGGAGGGAGTAGATCACAACTCTAGGCTGTCAGTTAGTAGTCTGAGGGTATTACGACAAGAATTTCAACCGAATTTCATTGACTAAAGAAACAGGGAGAGTGACATCAGTCACTCCCTCTATCATCATTCCACAAGTGGAGCCACATGTCTATAGCACATCCAACAAAATCAACAAATTCTTAGACGCCATTACTGCCCGACTTTGGCAGGGCTACGCGTACCTCTTTTAGCGCTTTATTCTGATAATAATAATAATAATAATAATAATAATAATAATAATAATATGTGTGCCTCTAGTACAGTGACTCCCAACGTTTTCACCACCAAAGACCTCGAACGCCTTTTGTCAGTCCAGATATATAGAGTTTACCCATCTCTCTTTTTCCTGCCTAACTTTCCATACTTTTTAAGAGTGTAGCAGATTTTCCCAGGGACACCAGGTTTTTCAAGGGTCTGTCTACTCAACAAGCCGATTTTATTAACTAACAACAAACTCGTTTTCCCAGTTTCATTTCTCAGTTGCAAGACAAAAACATAACCGAGTCTGCAGCTTTATCTCTATCAGCCTTATCGTGAGTAATTACGTATATATTTTACACTGCAGCCTCTTGGAATGTTGAACTTAGCTCACGGACCCCCAGTACTACCCTTGCAGACCTCCAGTACTACCTGTGCGGACCCCCAGAACTACACTGGCGTGTCATGTAGGGGGGTAATGATTGAAAGGGGGGCATATGGGAGTAAGAGGGGGGAATCAGTAGGTAGGTGACAGCCGAGGCAGTAGGAGGGATGATGATTAGCGGAGGTCGGTAATGTGACAGGAGAGGTGAGCGGTAGGTAGGTAGGTAGGTAATGTGAGGTCACTGGTGACTACACCTTCACCTCTCATTACTCTACCCGCCACACTACACTCCCTCTCACTACATGAAATAAAATAATGAATAAAATAGCAAATAACGGGGACAGTGAATATTACTATTCTACTCAAACACAGTTTATTATTAAGTCTTTGTACAATAATATATTTGGGAACAGGAGAACATTATTGTGGTTTAGACAAATGGGGTGGTACATATAAGCAGTGAGACAGGGAACACAATCAACTTGACGAAAATGAATATAACTTACAATATAGTACAGAGGACAGTTCACTTCAGGAACTAAGCCCCAGGTCCCAAGACCTACACAGCACGAGTACTGCTCCAAGCCAGTACTCTGCCCAATGTCTCCAACAGTCTCCTCCAGAGACTTCAGCAGCCTTCTCCCGAGCCCTGCACCCCAGCAGCAGCTCCGCTCGAAGTCTCTGCTCAGTAGCTCTGCACCCCAGCAACAGCTCCGCTCGAATCTCTTGATCATGATCTTCCTTGGGCTTTTATGGTGGTCCAAGCACCCTCCACAACCACATGTACGACCTGACGCCTAGGTCTGATGCCGCCAAGAACAAAAGACCTCAGACGTGGGCGTGGCTACAGACGTTTGCCAAGGCAAGGTGTGACCATATAATTGGTTAAATTAGGTCTCCCCAGAGACCTCACAAGCCCAGCTGGACTGCATCACATCCCCCTTTCTCCCCCAATTTAAAATATCTGAGAACTAGGACAATTTGTCCTAGTTGTTAGACTATTTTAATCCTAACCCCTTAATTCTATTACAATACAAAGACAAAATTATACATAATACAAAATTATTCAACTACATATATTTCCCTCAACCTCCTCAACTCCCACAAGGCAGCGTAATCAGTACACCTCGCAGTTGGCCAGCATAACAGTTGCTCTCTGGTGCAAAGCCTCCTTACCCGTCATTTCTCCTTAAACCTAAATATCGGGCTCCAGTGCCTTCCCTACTTCTACTAGAAATGCACTAGCCAATGCTAGTCACCCTCGCACGTTAACCATTGGGCCAAACCTCTCTAGGCTTCTATGGCGTGGAAAACTGCTCCAACGGGTTGCATTCTTTCAAGTAACTGCAACTGGACCACTTCACGACCACCAAGGTCGCATTTTCGGCACACTTCACATGCACACTACAACATCTGAAAATCGAGACAGGGCAGGCATCGCAGCGAAGACCCTCCATTTTCCTATGCCACTACTAGGATTCACTGGCCTCATAAAACAAGGCGGCCATAAACACTGGACCGTATTCAAGGTCACCTTATTTCACACAGGTAACACTAACACTTCTGGCAAGTCAAAGTAGGCTGGGGACATCACACACTCTCAATTGTCTCTCATGGCTGGAAGGACATCCCTGCATACCAGTCGTACAGGTCGACCAGCAAGGCAGGATACACCTCCATACCGCCCTTGAAAACAGGCTGGTCCCAGTAGCTGGAGTCCATCTCCGCAGTTCACGTCCTTCCACATCTCCGAGGATGGCAGCTCCTTCATAGTAGATTCTCCTGTCCTGGCACACCATCCAAGATCCCTCACACACCAGTGCAGCATCACCGCCATCTCCTGAGCTAGGCGGCATCGCAGCATCACAGCACGGCTACTGCATCACAGCACGGTCCCAACATCTCAGCATCCTGGCACGGTCCCAGCATAGCAGACAGCATCACAGCACGGCCACCGCATAGCAGACAGCATCACAGCATGGCCACAGCATGGCAGACAGCATCACAGCACGGCCACAGCATAGCAGACAGCATCACAGCAGCCAACATCAGCAGTAGCAGGCAATGGTCAGTTGCTCGAGGTGAGGTGAGGTTACTTCAAATCATCAACAGCAAGTCCGGTCACCCATCCCTGGCAACTGTGGGTAACTGGCGGTCCGTGGGTGATGGTCACAGAGGCTGGGTGACGCAGACAGACACCCACTACACTGGATGACAGACCAGGGCAGCAATACATCTACTGGGGCACATCAGCTGGGTGACTGGGCACATCAGGTGGACAGCAATCATAGGCAACTCTTCAATGGGTGACAGTTGTGGGTGAGTCTTCCAAGGCGGGCTGGGTGACTTCTCATTCCTCTGTAAATATTCAATTTCGGCCAGTAATTGCTTCCTCCAAAAGTCTCACCCAAATACTGATATTCTCCACCATTTATCTCAAACCAACTCCACCAAATATAATATTACACCCAAACAATTATTCAGACCCACCGTCAAAAAAGGACAGTTAAGGTCACTAGGATTATAATATCATACAGATATTCACTTTAGATTTTACATACACAAGAAAAAAAAAAAGTGGTAGCAAATGGTAGCATAACAAGTATAACCGAGCAGTCAAAAATAAGGCACATGGGACTGGTTCCTACTATAAAAATAATAAGAACCACCACCGCTTAGACACCATGTCATGTAGGGGGGGGAATGATTAGGGGAATATGGGGGTAAGAGGAGGGAGTTAGTAGGTAGGGGACATGCGGCGAGGTGGTAGGAGAGATGTATGCGGAGGTAGGTAGGTAATGTGAGGTCACTGGTGACCACCTTCACCTCTCATTTACTCTACTCACCACACTACTCACCCTCTCACTACTTGAAAATAAAAAAATAAAATATAAGAAAAAAGAATAAATAACGGTGGGCAGTGAATATTGCTATTCTACTCAAACACAGTTTATTATTAAGTCCTTGTACAATAATATATTTGGGAACAGGAGTACATCATTGGTTTAGATAAATGGGATGGTATGTATAAGCAGTGAGACATGGAACACAATCAACTTGACCAAAATGAATATAACTTACAATATAGCACAGAGGACAGTTCACTACAGGAACTAAGCCCCAGGTCCCAAGACCTACACAGCACGAGTACTGCTCCAAGCCAGTACTCTGCCCAATGCCTCCAACAGTCTCCTCCAGAGACTTCAGCAGCCTTCTCCCGAGCCCTGCACCCCAGCAGCAGCTCCGCTCGAAGTCTCTGCTCAGGAGCTCTGCACCCCAGCAGCAGCTCCGCTCGAATCTCTGCTCAGGAGCTCTGCACCCCAGTAGCAGCTCCGCTCGAATCTCTTGATCAGGATCTTCCTTGGGCTTTTATGGTGGTCCAAGCACAACCACAACCACGTGTACGACCTGACGCCTAGGTCTGACGCCGCCAAGGACAAAAGACCTCAGACGTGGGCGTGGCTACAGACGTTTGCCAAGGCAAGGTGTGACCATATAATTGGTTAAATTAGGTCTCCCCAGAGACCTCACAAGTCCAGCTGGACTGCATCACAGGCGGACCCCCAGTAGTACTACCCATGCGGACGTCCAGGGGTCCGCGGACCACAGGTTGGGAACCTCCTGCCGAAGCAAACTTAACCAAAAGATTCAGAGACAAGTCGCTCATAAACGTTCAAGAAATATGTCAGCATTTCATCCACAGGTCCTCCAGCCGGCCATTCCGGACGGATACCCTTACCTTGCCTGTTGTAAATAATATATAACAAACTTGCTGAAATTCGACTCAGTGTAAATATAGTGTACTGTAAAGAACTCGTAGCCGCGACGACCTTGTAATGTATTTGTCAGTGAATTCATAACTGCGTAATCTCGATAAAATTATTTTGAAATCCAAAAATTCGTAAATAGTTCATTACCACTGCAAGTTACTGAGCAAACGCAAATGTAGAGGTCTAGTTCCCGGACCCATTATGTGCCTCTGTAATCCTTTCATAATGATCCTTTTGGGGGTGACTACAGCCCATAGGATGGGTATGTGGTGAATACCACCCACAGGATGGGTATGTGGTGAATACCACCCACAGGATGGGTATGTGGTGAATACCACCCACAGGATGGGTATGTGGTGAATACCACCCACAGGATGGGTATGTGGTGAATATCACCCACAGGATGGGTATGTGGTGAATACCACCCACAGGATGGGTATGTGGTGAATACCACCCACAGGTTGGGTATGTGGTGAATACCACCCACAGGTTGGGTATGTGGTGAATACCACCCACAGGATGGGTATGTGGTGAATACCACCCACAGGATGGGTATGTGGTGAATACCACCCACAGGATGGGTATGTGGTGAATACCACCCACAGGATGGGTATGTGGTGAATACCACCCACAGGATGGGTATGTGGTGAATACCACCCACAGGATGGGTATGTGGTGAATACCACCCACAGGATGGGTATGTGGTGAATACCACCCACAGGATGGGTATGTGGTGAATACCACCCACAGGATGGGTATGTGGTGAATACCACCCACAGGATGGGTATGTGGTGAATACCACCCACAGGATGGGTATGTGGTGAATATCACCCACAGGATGGGTATGTGGTGAATACCACCCACAGGATGGGTATGTGGTGAATACCACCCACAGAATGAGTATGTGGTGAATACCACCCACAGGATGAATATGTGGTGAATACCACCCACAGGATGGGTATGTGGTGAATACCACCCACAGAATGAGTATGTGGTGAATACCACCCACAGGATGGATATGTGGTGAATACCACCCACAGGATGGGTATGTGGTGAATACCACCCACAGGATGGATATGTGGTGAATACCACCCACAGGATGGATATGTGGTGAATACCACCCACAGGATGGGTTACCTGGAGGTTACCTGGAGGTTATTCCGGGGATCAACGCCCCCGCGGCCCGGACCATGACCAGACCTCCCGATGGATCAGGGCCTGATCAACTAGGCTGTTACTGCTGGCCGCACGCAGTCCGACGTACGAGCCACAGCCCGGCTGATCCGACACTGACTTTAGGTATCTGTCCAGCTCTCTCTTGAAGGCACCCAGGGGTTTATTGGCAATTCCCCTAATGCTTGATGGGAGGCTGTTGAACAGTTTTGGGCCCCGGACACTTATGGTGTTTTCCCTTAGTGTACCAATAGCGCCCCTACTTTTTATTGGGGGCATTTTGCATCGCCTGCCCAGTCTTTTACTTTCGTAGGGAGTGATTTCTGTGTGCAGATTTGGGACCATTCCTTCCAAGATTTTCCAAGTGTAGATTATGATATATCTCTCCCTCCTGCGTTCCAACGAGTACAAGTCAAGTGCTTCCAAGCGTTCCCAGTAGTTAAGGTGCTTGACAGAACTTATACGTGCAGTAAAGGATCTCTGTACACTCTCTAGATCTGCGATTTCACCTGCTTTGAATGGAGATGTTAATGTACAGCAGTATTCCAGCCTAGAGAGAACAAGTGATTTTAAAAGGATCATCATGGGCTTGGCATCTCTCGTTTTGAAAGTTCTCATTATCCATCCTATCATTTTCTTTGCACGTGCGATCGTGGCACTGTTGTGATCCTTGAAAGTGAGATCCTCAGACATTACTACTCCCAGGTCCCTTACATTATTTTTCCGCTCTATTGTATGGCCGGAGTCAGTAGTATACTCTGTTCTAGTTATTATCTCCAGTTTTCCATAACGGAGTAGTTGGAATTTGTCCTCATTGAACATCATATTGTTTACCGTTGCCCACTGGAAAACTTTGTTTATATCTTCTTGGAGGTTAACCGCGTCCTCAGCAGATGACAGCCTCATGCAGATCCTAGTATCATCTGCAAAGGATGATACGGTGCTGTGGTGTATATCTCTGTTTATGTCTGATATGAGGATAAGGAATAAGATGGGGGCGAGTACTGTGCCTTGTGGAACAGAGCTCTTCACTATGGCAGCCTCCGATTTAACTCTGTTGACCACTAGTCTTTGTGTTCGATTTGTTAGGAAGTTGAAGATCCATCTCCCCACTTTCCCAGTTATTCCTTTAGCACGTATTTTATGGGCTATTACGCCATGATCGCATTTGTCAAATGCTTTTGCAAAGTCTGTGTATATTACATCTGCATTCTGATTTTCTTCCAGTGCATCCAAGGCCATGTCATAGTGATCCAGTAGTTGTGAGAGGCAGGAGCGACCTGCCCTGAACCCATGTTGCCCTGGATTGTGCAGATTTTGGGAATCCAGGTGATTTGCAATCCTGCTTCTTAGCACTCTTTCAAAGATTTTTATGATGTGGGACGTCAGAGCTATTGGTCTATAGTTCTTAGCTAATGCTTTGCTGCCACCTTTATGGAGTGGGGCTATATCCGTTGTTTTAAGTGACTGTGGAATTTCACCCATGTCCAAGCTCCTCCTCCATAGTGTACTTAGGGCACACGAGAGGGGTTTCTTGCAGTTCTTAATGAAAACAGAGTTCCACGAGTCTGGGCCCGGGGCTGAGTGCATAGGCATGTTGTCAATGGCTTTTTCGAAATCTATTGGAGTTAGGGTAATGTCGGAAATCTGGCATACATTTATGGAGTTTTGAGGCTCATTCATGAAGAAATCATTTGGGTCGTCGATCCTCAGACCGATTAGTGGTTCACTAAACACAGAGTCGTACTGGGATTTCAATATTTCACTCATTTCCTTGTTGTCATCTGTTTAAGTCCCATCCTGTCTGAGTAAGGGCCCGATACTAGATGTGGTATTTGCCTTGTTTTTGGCATATGAAAAGAAATATTTTGAATTTCTTTCAATTTCACTAATAGCTTTAAGCTCCTCCTGCCTCTCCTGGTTCCTGTAAGAGTCATTTAGCTTAAGTTCGATAGTTTCCACTTCCCTGGTCAGCGCCTCCTTTCGTGTATCAGATATTCTAGCACTCCTGAGGAGCTCAGTGACTCTTCGTCGTCTTCTGTAGAGGGAGCGTCTTTTTCTCTCCAGTTTACTCCTGCTCTTCTTCTTTCTTAGGGGAATATGCCTAGAACATGCTTCGGCTACCAGGAAGTTGATCCTTTCAAGGCACTGGTTTGGATCCATGTCATTTAAGACATCTTCCCAACATGTTTCGTTTAGGACATGGTTTACCTGGTCCCAGTTGATGTTCTTGTTGTTGAAATTGTATTTTGTGAAGACACCTTCACAGGTACATGCATTCTGTTGTTCAGGACCCCTATGCATGTACGTCTGGACTTCGATTAGATTGTGATCAGAATTAGTTGTTTTTGATATTCTTATGTCTCTTATCAGGTCCTCATTATTTGTGAAGATAAGGTCAATTGTGTTTTCTAGTCTTGTTGGCTCCACTATCTGCTGGCTTAAGGTGTGTTTTTCGCAGAGACTTAGTAGCTCATGTGTGTGTGACCTTTCATCTGCGCTACCTCTGGGGATTGTTTCAGCTATAACATTATTTGCTACATTCTTCCATTTTGTATGCCTTAGGTTGAAATCACCAAGCAGTAAGATGTTTGGGGATGGAGCTGGAAGGTTTTCCAAACAGTAATCGATTTTCAGTAGCTGTTCCTTGAACTGTTGTGAGGTTGCATCTGGTGGCTTGTATACAACCACAATGACTAGGCTTTGGTTCTCGATCTTTATTGATAGAACTTCAACTACCTCATTTGTGGTGTTCAGCAACTCTGTGCAGATAAGGGACTCTTTGACATACAGGCCAACCCCCCCCTTGTTGCCTGTTTTTTCTGTCGCATCTAAAAAGGTTGTAACCACTTATCCATATTTCACTGTCAAAGTGATCTTTTGTGTGAGTCTCTGTGAAGGCTGCAAACATTGCATTAGACTCCACTAGAAGTCCACTGATAAAAGGTATTTTGTTGTTGGTGGATGGCTTAAGGCCCTGTATATTAGCAAATATGAACGAGGTTGTACTCTGTGTTTGTTGGGGGGATTTTGTTATTGGCATCAGTAGTTGTAATTCTGGAGGGCCATGGGTGGCCACTGGCTGCGCCTCCAGTCCAACAAGGCTCCAAGGTGGTGGACTATTTTTGTTATTTCCTTCCATTTTCTTTTTTCGTTTCCTGCCACTAAAAAATCACCTGGAGTTGGGTTGTCGTAGCTACTATTGTTTGTCTTGTGGGGTCTGTGCCTCCTGGTCCCTTTTAGATGGTATGCAGGGCACTCGATGTTGTAACACTGCTTCTGGAGGACTGAGGAGTGGCACATTTTTGGGTGAAAGAAAGTACAGGAAAAAGAACGACACACTCCTTTAGACAGGAGGTCGCTACACTTTTTGGGATGGTCAAAGTTGCATGTCCCATTTTTTTCCCCTGTTATTCCATGCTTACAGATGCCCCAAGCATAATATTTGCACAAATTCACCTTTGGTTGAGAATTGTTGGGAGGTGTGTTGTCAATTTCTGCAGGTTCTGGGACTGCACTATAATCCTCAGTATCCAAGCCAGGGCCACCCCGTCCTGGATTCCATCTACTTTCCCCAGTAGAGGAAGGAGGAGACTCCTCTCCAACATCTGTACTGTGGGCCACGGTCTTGTGCAATGATGGTTGTATATTTACTGTTTTTGTGGTGGTTTGGGTAGTGTCCCTAGGAGAGTCTGGGCTGGCAGTAAGGCTGGGGGCTGGGTCTGGGTCAGCACTGGGGCTGGGGGGTGGGGCTGCGTCTGGGTATGAGGTGAATACAACCCACAGGATGGGTATGTGGTGAATACCACCCACAGGATGGGTATGTGGTGAATACCACCCACAGGATGGGTATGTGGTGAATACCACCCACAAGATGGGTATGTGATGAATATCACCCACAGGATGGGTATGTGGTGAATATCACCCACAGGATGGGTATGTGGTGAATATCACCCACAGGATGGGTATGTGGTGAATACCACCCACAGGATGGGTATGTGGTGAATACCACCCACAAGATGGGTATGTGATGAATATCACCCACAGGATGGGTATGTGAATATCACCCACAGGATGGGTATGTGGTGACTACCACCCACAGGATGGGTATGTGGTGAATACCACCCAGAGGATGGGTATGTGGTGAATACCACCCACAGGATGGGTATGTGGTGAATACCACCCACAGGATGGGTATGTGGTGAATATCACCCACAGGATGGATATGTGGTGAATACCACCCACAGGATGGATATGTGGTGAATACCACCCACAGGATGGGTATGTGGTGAATACCATCCACAGGATGGATATGTGGTGAATACCACCCACAGGTTGGGTATGTGGTGAATACCACCCACAGGATGGGTATGTGGTGAATACCACCCACAGGATGGGTATGTGGTGAATACCACCCACAGGATGGATATGTGGTGAATACCACCCACAGGATGGTTATGTGGTGAATACCACCCACAGGATGGATATGTGGTGAATACAACCCACAGGATGGATATGTGGTGAATACCACCCACAGGATGGATATGTGGTGAATACCACCCACAGGATGGGTATGTGGTGAATACCACCCACAGGATGGGTATGTGGTGAGTACCACCCACAGGATGGGTATGTGGTGATTACCACCCACAGGATGGGTATGTGATAATTACCACCCACAGGATGGGTATGTGGTGAATACCACCCACAGGATGGGTATGTGGTGAATACCACCCACAGGATGGGTATGTGGTGAATACCACCCACAGGATGGGTATGTGGTGAATACCACCCACAGGATGGGTATGTGGTGAATACCTCCCACAGGATGGGTATGTGGTGAATATCACCCACAGGATGGGTATGTGGTGAATACCACCCACAGGATGGGTATGTGGTGAATATCACCCACAGGATGGGTATGTGGTGAATACCACCCACAGGATGGGTATGTGGTGAATACCACCCACAGGATGGGTATGTGGTGAATACCACCCACAGGATGGGTATGTGGTGAATACCACCCACAGGATGGGTATGTGGTGAATACCACCCACAGGATGGGTATGTGGTGAATACCACCCACAGGATGGGATATGTGGTGAATATCACCCACAGGATGGGTATGTGGTGAATACCACCCACAGGATGGGTATGTGGTGAATACCACCCACAGGATGGGTATGTGGTGAATATCACCCACAGGATGGGTACCACCCACAGGATGTGGTGAATACCACCCACAGGATGGGTATGTGGTGAATACCACCCACAGGATGGGTATGTGGTGAATACCCACAGGATGGGTATGTGGTGAATACCCACAGGATGGGTATGTGGTGAATACCACCCACAGGATGGGTATGTGGTGAATACCACCCACAGGATGGGTATGTGTGAATGATGGGTATGTGGTGAATACCACCCACAGGATGGGTATGTGGTGAATACCACCCACAGGATGGATATGTGGTGAATACCACCCACAGGATGGATATGTGGTGAATACCACCCACAGGATGGGTATGTGGTGAATACCACCCACAGGATGGGTATGTGGTGAATACCACCCACAGGATGGGTATGTGGTGAATACCACCCACAGGATGGGTATGTGGTGAATACCACCCACAGGATGGGTATGTGGTGAATACCACCCACAGGATGGATATGTGGTGAATACCACCCACAGGATGGATATGTGGTGAATACCACCCACAGGATGGATATGTGGTGAATACCACCCCACAGGATGGGTATGTGGTGAATACCACCCACAGGATGGATATGTGGTGAATACCACCCACAGGTTGGGTATGTGGTGAATACCACCCACAGGATGGGTATGTGGTGAATACCACCCACAGGATGGGTATGTGGTGAATACCACCCACAGGATGGGTATGTGGTGAATACCACCCACAGGATGGGTATGTGGTGAATATCACCCACAGGATGGGTATGTGGAGAATATCACCCACAGGATGGGTATGTGGTGAATACCACCCACAGGATGGGTATGTGGTGAACACCACCCACAGGATGGGTATGTGGTGAATACCACCCACAGGATGGGTATGTGGTGAATACCTCCCACAGGATGGGTATGTGGTGAATATCACCCACAGGATGGGTATGTGGTGAATATCACCCACAGGATGGGTATGTGGTGAATATCACCCACAGGATGGGTATGTGGTGAATATCACCCACAGGATGGGTATGTGGTGAATACCACCCACAGGATGGGTATGTGGTGAATACCACCCACAGGATGGGTATGTGGTGAATACCACCCACAGGATGGCTAGGTGGTGAAGACCACCCACAGGATGGGTATGTGGTGAATACCACCCACAGGATGGGTATGTGGTGAATACCACCCACAGGATGGGTATGTGGTGAATACCACCCACAGGATGGGTATGTGGTGAATACCACCCACAGGATGGGTATGTGGTGAATACCACCCACAGGATGGGTATGTGGTGAATACCACCCACAGGATGGGTATGTGGTGAATATCACCCACCACCCACAGGATGGGTATGTGGTGAATACCACCCACAGGATGGGTATGTGGTGAATATCACCCACAGGATGGGTATGTGGTGAATATCACCCACAGGATGGGTATGTGGTGAATACCACCCACAGGATGGGTATGTGGTGAATACCACCCACAGGATGAGTATGTGGTGAATATCACCCACAGGATGGGTATGTGGTGAATATCACCCACAGGATGGGTATGTGGTGAATACCACCCACAGGATGGTTATGTGGTGAATACCACCCACAGGAAGGGTATGTGGTGAATATCACCCACAGGATGGGTATGTGGTGAATACCACCCACAGGATGGGTATGTGGTGAATACCACCCACAGGATGGGTATGTGGTGAATATCACCCACAGGATGGGTATGTGGTAAATACCACCCACAGGATGGGTATGTGGTGAATACCACCCACAGGATGGGTATGTGGTGAATATCACCCACAGGATGGGTATGTGGTGAATACCACCCACAGGATGGGTATGTGGTGAATACCACCCACAGGATGGGTATGTGGTGAATACCACCCACAGGATGGGTATGTGGTGAATACCACCCACAGGATGGGTATGTGGTGAATACCACCCACAGGATGGGTATGTGGTGAATACCCACACCCACAGGATGGGTATGTGGTGAATACCACCCACAGGATGGGTATGTGGTGAATATCACCCACAGGATGGGTATGTGGTGAATACCACCCACAGGATGGGTATGTGGTGAATACCACCCACAGGATGGGTATGTGGTGAATACCACCCACAGGATGGGTATGTGGTGAATACCACCCACAGGATGGGTATGTGGTGAATACCACCCACAGGATGGGTATGTGGTGAATACCACCCACAGGATGGGTATGTGGTGAATACCACCCACAGGATGGGTATGTGGTGAATACCACCCACAGGATGGGTATGTGGTGAATACCACCCACAGGATGGGTATGTGGTGAATATCACCCACAGGATGGGTATGTGGTGAATACCACCCACAGGATGGGTATGTGGTGAATATCACCCACAGGATGGGTATGTGGTGAATACCACCCACAGGATGGGTATGTGGTGAATACCACCCACAGGATGGGATATGTGGTGAATACCACCCACAGGATGGGTATGTGGTGAATACCACCCACAGGATGGGTATGTGGTGAATACCACCCACAGGATGGGTATGTGGTGAATACCACCCACAGGATGGGTATGTGGTGAATACAGGATGGGTATGTGGTGAATATCACCCACAGGATGGGTATGTGGTGAATATCACCCACAGGATGGGTATGTGGTGAATACCACCCACAGGATGGGTATGTGGTGAATACCACCCACAGGATGGGTATGTGGTGAATAAAACCCACAGGATGGGTATGTGGTGAATCACCCACAGGATGGGTATGTGGTGAATATCACCCACAGGATGGGTATGTGGTGAATACCACCCACAGGATGGGTATGTGGTGAATACCACCCACAGGATGGGTATGTGGTGAATACCACCCACAGGATGGGTATGTGGTGAATACCACCCACAGGTTGGGTATGTGGTGAATACCACCCACAGGATGGGTATGTGGGGAATACCACCCACAGGATGGATATGTGGTGAATACCACCCACAGGATGGATATATGGTGAATACCACCCACAGGATGGGTATGTGGTGAATACCACCCACAGGATGGATATGTGGTGAATACAACCCACAGGATGGATATGTGGTGAATACCACCCACAGGATGGATATGTGGTGAATACCACCCACAGGATGGGTATGTGGTGAATACCACCCACAGGATGGGTATGTGGTGAATACCACCCACAGGATGGATATGTGGTGAATACCACCCACAGGATGGATATGTGGTGAATACCACCCACAGGATGGGTATGTGGTGAATACCACCCACAGGATGGGTATGTGGTGAATACCACCCACAGGATGGGTATGTGGTGAATACACAGGATGGGTATGTGGTGAATACCACCCACAGGATGGGTATGTGGTGAATATCACCCACAGGATGGGTATGTGGTGAATATCACCCACAGGATGGGTATGTGGTGAATACCACCCACAGGATGGGTATGTGGTGAATACCACCCACAGGATGGGTATGTGGTGAATACCACCCACAGGATGGGTATGTGGTGAATACCACCCACAGGATGGGTATGTGGTGAATATCACCCACAGGACCTCCCACAGGATAGGTATGTGGTGAATATCACCCACATGTGGGATACCACCCACAGGATGGTATGTGGTGAATACCACCCACAGGATGGGTATGAATACCACCCACAGGTGTATGTAGTGAATATCACCCACAGGATGGGTATGTGCTGAATACCACCCACAGGATGGGTATGTGGTGAATACCACCCACAGGATGGGTATGTGGTGAATATCACCCACAGGATGGGTATGTGGTGAATACAGGATGGGTATGTGGTGAATATCACCCACAGGATACAACCCACAGGATGGTTATGTGGTGAATACCACCCACAGGATGGGTATGTGGTGAATACCACCCACAGGATGGGTATGTGGTGAATACCACCCACAGGATGGGTATGTGGTGAATATCACCCACAGGATGGGTATGTGGTGAATACCACCCACAGGATGGGTATGTGGTGAATACCACCCACAGGATGGGTATGTGGTGAATATCACCCACAGGATGGGTATGTGGTGAATACCACCTACAGGATGGGTATGTGGTGAATATCACCCACAGGATGCGTATGTGGTGAATACCACCCACAGGATGAGTATGTGGTAAATACCACCCACAGGATGGGTATGTGGTGAATACCACCCACAGGATGGGTATGTGGTGAATATCACCCACAGGATGGGTATGTGGTGAATATCAACCACAGGATGGGTATGTGGTGAATATATGGGTACCACCCACAGGATGTGTGAATACCACCCACAGGATGGGTATGTGGTGAATATCACCCACAGGATGGGTATGTGGTCACCCACAGGATGGGTATGGGTGAATACCACCCACAGGATGGGTATGTGGTACCACCCACAGGATGGGAATATCACCCACAGGATGGGTATGTGGTGAATACCACCCACAGGATGGGTATGTGGTGAATATCACCCACAGGATGGGTATGTGGTGAATATCACCCACAGGATGGGTATGTGGTGAATACCACCCACAGGATGGGTATGTGGTGAATATCACCCACAGGATGGGTATGTGGTGAATATCACCCACAGGATGGGTATGTGGTGAATACCACCCACAGGATGGGTATGTGGTGAATATCTCCCACAGGATGGGTATGTGGTGAATGCCACCCACAGGATGGGTATGTGGAGAATACCGCCCACAGGATGGGTATGTGGTGAATACCACCCACAGGATGGGTATGTGGTGAATACCACTCACAGGATGGGTATGTGGTGAATACCACCCACAGGATGGGTATGTGGTGAATACCACCCACAGGATGGGTATGTGGTGAATACCACCCACAGGATGGGTATGTGGTGAATACCACCCACAGGATGGGTATGTGGTGAATACCACCCACAGGATGGGTATGTGGTGTATAATAAAGCTGTCAGACTATCATGCCAGCAGAAGTTCGCCTCCCGTTTGCTTTCTATTGTTGACGGGTGGAATTTGAGAGTAACAGGTTGTGGACTGCGATGGGTGGAAGAGAGGATGGGTAGACGGGCGATAGGTATGAATAGGTGAGACGAGAGAGTGGGGAGATGGGTGTGAGATGAGGAAAAAGAAGGGTATCAATAGTGAAGTGTTAGTAGAAAAGTGGGTATGAGGGTATTGGTATGAGGGTAGTGGGTGTGAGGGTAGTGGGTATGAGGATAGTGGGTATGAGGGTAGTGGGTATGAGGGTAGTGGGTGTGAGGGTAGTGGGTATGAGGGTAGTGGGTATGAGGGTAGTGGGTGTGAGGGTAGTGGGTATGAGGGTAGTGGGTGTGAGGGTAGTTGGTATGAGGGTAGTGGGTATGAGGGTAGTGGGTGTGAGGGTAGTGGGTGTGAGGGTAGTTGGTATTAGGGTAGTGGGTATGAGGGTAGTGGGTGTGAGGGTAGTGGGTGTGAGGGTAGTGGTTGTGAGGGTAGTGGGTGTGAGGGTAATGGGTGTGAGGGTTACCTGGAGGTTATTCCGGGGATCAATGCCCCCGCGGCCCGGTCCATGACCAGGCCTCCCGGTGGATCAGGGCCTGATCAATCAGGCTGTTAATGCTGGCCGCACGCAATCCAACGTACGAGCCACAGCCCGACTGATCCGGCACTGACTTTGGGTGTGAGGGTAATGGGTGTGAGGGTAGTGGGTGTGAGGGTAGTGCTTGTGAGGGTAATGGGTGTGAGGGTAATGGGTGTGAGGGTAGTGTGTGTGAGGGTAGTGGTTGTGAGGGTAATGGGTGTGAGGGTAATGGGTGTTGGGGTAATGGGTGTGAGGGTAGTGGATGTGAGGGTAGTTGTTGAGAGGGTAGTGGGTGAGAGGGTAGTGGGTGTGAGAGGTAGTGGGAGTGAGGATAGTGGGTGTGAGGGTAGTGGGTGTGAGGGTAGTGGTTGAGAGGGTAGTGGGTGTGAGGGTAGTGGGTGTGAGGGTAGTGGGTGTGAGGGTAGTGGGTGTGAGGGTATTGGTTGTGAGGGTAGTGGGTGTGAGGGTAATGGATGTGAGGGTAGTGGTTGAGAGGGTGGTGGGTGTGAGAGGTAGTGGGTGTGAGGATAGTGTGTGTGAGGGTAGTGGTTGAGAGGGTAGTGGGTGTGAGGGTAGTGGGTGTGAGGGTAGTGGGTGTGAGAGTAGTGGTTGAGAGGGTAGTGGTTGAGAGGGTAGTGGGTGTAAGGGTAGTGGGTGTGAGGGTATTGGTTGAGAGGGTAGTGGGTGTGAGGGTAGTGGGTGTGAGGGTAGTGGGTGTGAGGGTAGTTGTTGAGAGGGTAGTGGTTGAGAGGGTAGTGGGTGTAAGGGTAGTGGGTGTGAGGGTATTGGTTGAGAGGGTAGTGGGTGTGAGGGTAGTGGGTGTGAGGGTAGTGGTTGAGAGGGTAGTGGTTGAGAGGGTAGTGGGTGTAAGGGTAGTGGGTGTGAGGGTATTGGTTGAGAGGGTAGTGGGTATGAGGGTAGTGGTTGAGAGGGTAGTGGGTGTGAGGGTAGTGGTTGTGAGGGTAATGGGTGTGAGGGTAGTTTGTGTGAGGGTAGTGGTTGAGAGGGTAGTGGGTGTGAAGGTAATGGTTGAGAGGAGAGTGGTTGAGAGGAGAGTGGTTGAGAGGGTAGTGGGTGTGAGGGTAATGGGTGTGAGGATAGTGGGTGTGAGGGTAGTGGTTGAGAGGGTAGTGGGTGTGAGGGTAGTGGGTGTGAGGGTAGTGGTTGAGAGGAGAGTGGTTGAGAGGGTAGTGGGTGTGAGGGTAATGGGTGTGAGGATAGTGGGTGTGAGGGTAGTGGTTGAGAGGGTAGTGGGTGTGAGGGTAGTGGGTGTGAGGGTAGTGGTTGAGAGGGTAGTGGGTGTGAGGGTAGTGGTTGAGAGGGTAGTGGGTGTGAGGATAGTGGGTGTGAGGGTAGTGGTTGAGAGGGTAGTGGGTGTGAGGGTAGTGGTTGTGAGGGTAATGGGTGTGAGGGTAATGGGTGTGGGGGTAATGGGTGTGAGGGTAGTGGATGTGAGGGTAGTGGATGAGAGGGTAGTGGGTGTGAGGATAGTGGGTGTGAGGGTAGTGGTTGAGAGGGTAGTGGGTGTGAGGACAGCGGGTGTGAGGGTAATGGTTGAGAGGGTAGTGGGTGTGAGGGTAATGGATGTGAGGGTAGTGGTTGAGAGGGTATTGGTTGTGAGGGTAGTGGGTGTGAGGGTAATGGATGTGAGGGTAGTGGTTGAGAGGGTACTAGGTGTTAGAGGTAGTGGGTGTGAGGATAGTGGGTGTGAGGGTAGTGGGTGTGAGGGTAGTGGTTGAGAGGGTATTGGTTGTGAGGGTAGTGGGTGTGAGGGTAATGGATGTGAGGGTAGTGGTTGAGAGGGTGGTGGGTGTGAGAGGTAGTGGGTGTGAGGATAGTGGGTGTGAGGGTAGTGGTTGAGAGAGTAGTGGGTGTGAGGGTAGTGGTTGAGAGGGTAGTGGTTGAGAGGGTAGTGGGTGTGAGGGTAGTGGGTGTGATGGTAGTGGGTGTAAGAGGTAGTGGGTGTGAGGATAGTGTGTGTGAGGATAGTGGGTGTGAGGGTAGTGCTTGAGGGTAGTGGGTGTGAGGATAGTGGGAGTGAGGGTAATGGGTGTGAGGGTAGTGGGTGTGAGGGTAGTGGTTGAGAGGGTAGTGGGTGTGAGGGTAATGGTTGAGAGGGTAGTGGATGTGAGAGGTAGTGGGTGTGAGGATAGTGGGTGTGAGGGTAGTGGTTGAGAGGGTGGTGGGTGTGAGGATAGTGGGTGTGAGGATAGTGGGTGTGAGGGTAATGGGTGTGAGGGTAGTGGGTGTTAGGGTAGTGGTTGTGAGGGTAGTGGGTGTGAGGGTAGTGGTTGTGAGAGTAGTTGGTATGAGGATAGTGGGTGTGAGGGTAGTGGTTGAGAGGGTGGTGGGTGTGAGGATAGTGGGTGTGAGGGTAGTGGTTGAGAGAGTAGTGGGTGTGAGGGTAGTGGGTGTGAGGGTAGTGGTTGAGAGGGTAGTGGGTGTGAGGGTAGTGGGTGTGAGGGTAGTGGGTGTGAGGGTAGTGGGTGTGAGGGTATTGGGTGTGAGGGTAGTGGGTGTGAAGATAGTGGGTGTGAGGGTAGTGGGTGTGAGGGTAGTGGGTGTGAGGGTAGTGGGTGTGAGGGTAGTGGGTGTGAGGGTAGTGGGTGTTAGGGTAGTAGGTGTGAGGGTAGTGGGTGTGAGGGTAGTGGGTGTGATGGTAGTGGGTGTGAGGGTAGTTGTTGAGAGGGTAGTGGGTGTGAGGGTAGTGGTTGAGAGGGTAGTGGGTGTGAGGGTAGTTGTTGAGAGGGTAGTGGGTGTGAGGGTAGTGGGTGGGAGGGTCTACCTACCTGGAGTCTACCTGGAGAGCATTCCGGGGATCAACGCCCCCGCGGCTCGGTCCACGACCAGGCCTCCCGGTGGATCAGGGCCTGATCAGCGAGGCTGTTACTGCTGGCCGCACGCAATCCAACGTACGAACCACAGCCCGGCTGTTACGGCACCGTCTTTAGGTATCTGTCCAGCTCCCTCTTGAAGACAACCATGTGTCTTCCCGTAATGCCCCTTATTGCTGGTGGAAGGCTGTTGAAAAGTCTTGGGCCCCGGACACTTATTGCGTTTTCTCTTAGTGTACCAGTGACGCCCCTACTTTTCACTGGGGGTATGTTGCATCGCCTGCCAAGTCTTTTGCTTTCGTATGGAGTGATTGCTGTGTGCATATTAGGGACCAGTCCCTCCAGAATCTTCCTGGTGTAGATTATGATATATCTCTCTTGCCTGCGCTCTAGTGAGTACAAGTCAAGTGCTTCCAGGCGCTACCAGTAGTTAAGGTGTTTGATGCAACTTATACGTGCAGTAAAGGTTCTCTGTACATTCTCTAGCTCTGCAATTTCACCTGCCTTGAATGGGGATGTTAATGTACAGCAGTATTCCAGCCTATAAAGAATAAGTGATTTAAAAGGGATCATCACTGGCTTAGCATCTCTTGTCTTGAATGTTCTCATTATCCATCCTATCAGTTTCCTAGCAGATGTGATAGTGGCATTGTTGTGGTCCCTGAAGGTGAGGTCTTCGGACATTACTACACCCAGGTCCTTCACATTACTTTTCCGCTCTATTGTGATTGGAGTTTGTAGTATACTCAGTATTAGTTATTATTTCCTCCAGTTTTCCATAACGGAGTAGTTGGAATTTGTCTTCATTGAACATCATATTGTTCTCTGTTGCCCATTGGAAAACTTGGTTTATATCTTCTTGGAGCTTTGCCGTGTCCTCAATGGATGACACTGTCATGCAGATCCTAGTATCGTCTGCAAAAGATGATACAGTGCTGTGGTTTACATCTCTGTCTATGTCTGATATGAGAATAAGGAACAGGATAGGTGCCAGTACTGTGCCTTGTGGGACAGAGCTCTTCACTATAGTGGGTATGAGGGTAGTGGGTGTGAGGGTAGTGGTTGAGAGGGTAGTGGGTGTGAGGGTAGAGGGTGTGAGGGTAGAGGGTGTGAGGGTAGTGGGTATGAGAGTAGAGGGTGTAGAGGAAGCATGTTAAGGTCGTAGAAGATTATCTGTCACAATTTCAGCTACTGAAGACGTTACTTGAGAGGCCGGGTATTCATCAAATATTGGGGGGGGGGGGAAGATGCAGGCAAAGTGTTATAACTGCGTTTTCCTGTCATTGAGGGTCATCTTAGCTGTACTTCCGGAGGGGATTTCCAGCCTTACAAGGTCTGATGTTCTTCCTGGTATGATACTACATGCATGTGTAATATATTATACAAACCCCACCCCCACACCTCTTCCACTACTACCATGACTACCATAAGTTTTACCACAATCACCACCACCACCAGCAACACCACCACCAGCAACACCAGCAACACCACCACCAGCAACACCACCACCAGCAACACCACCACCAGCACCACCACCACCAGCACCACCACCACCAGCAACACCACCACCAGCAACACCACCACCAGCAACACCACCACCAGCAACACCACCACCAGCAACACCACCACCAGCAACACCACCACCAGCACCACCACCACCAGCACCACCACCACCAGCACCACCACCACCAGCAACACCACCACCAGCAACACCACCACCAGCAACACCACCACCAGCAACACCACCACCAGCAACACCACCACCAGCAACACCACCACCAGCAACACCACCACCAGTAACACTAACAACAGCACCACCACCAGTAACACTAACAACAGCACCACCACCACCAGCAACACTAACAACAGCACCACCACCACCAGCAACACTAACAACAGCACCACCACCACCAGTAACACTAACAACAGCACCACCACCACCAGCAACACTAACAACAGCAACACCACCACCAGCACCACCACCACCAGCAACACCACCACCAGCAACACCACCACCAGCAACACCACCACCAGCAACACCAGCAACACCACCACCAGCAACACCACCACCAGCAACACCACCACCAGCACCACCACCACCAGCACCACCACCACCAGCACCACCACCACCAGCAACACCACCACCAGCAACACCACCACCAGCAACACCACCACCAGCAACACCACCACCAGCAACACCACCACCACCAGCAACACCAGCAACACCACCACCAGCAACACCACCACCAGCAACACCACCACCAGCACCACCACCACCAGCACCACCACCACCAGCAACACCACCACCAGCAACACCACCACCAGCAACACCACCACCAGCAACACCACCACCAGCAACACCACCACCAGCAACACCACCACCAGCAACACCACCACCAGCAACACCACCACCAGCAACACCACCACCAGCAACACCACCACCATCACCCCCCCCCCGGTTTCCCCATCCAACACTGCCCCAAGAGCTCCAATTTGCATCTAAATTTAAATAAAGCTTGGTAAACCAGTTCATGGAGAGTCCAGTTAGTTGTGTGGCAGCCACACAGAGTGGCTGGTAGTGGATGGTGGTGGATGTGTAGGTAGTGGATGGTGGTGGGTGTGTAGGTAGTTGGTGGTGGTGAGTGTGTAGGTATTGGGTGGTGGTGGGTGCGTAGGTAGTTGGTGGTGGTGGGTGTGTAGGTAGTGGGTGATGGTGGGTGTGTAGGTAGCGGGTGGTGCCACCAATTTGTCATGTGGGGTTCGAAACGTGGATGGGTGTAAGAACACTCACGTAGGCTGGTTAGTACGTATAATTATATCGGAAAGTGTGGGAAGCACCATCAGCCGCCCTGCCTCTCTGCTCTCTATCTTAAGACGGTTGGTAGTGAGTCATCTACTGGTAACTGGTTACTGGTAACTGGTGCTACTGAGAGTGGGTGTGTACGTAGTGGATGGTGGTGGGTGTGTAGGTAGTGGGTGGTGGTGGTGGTGGGTGTATAGGTAGTGGGTGGTGGTGGGTGTATAGGTAGTGGGTGGTGGTGGGTGTGTAGGTAGTGGGTGGTAGTGGGTGTGTAGGCAGTGGGTGGTGGTGGTGGGCGTATAGGTAGTGGGTGGTGGTGGCTGTATAGGTAGTGGGTGGTGGTGGGTGTGTAGGTAGTGGGTGGTGGTGGGTGTATAGGTAGTGGGTGGTGGTGGGTGTGTAGGTAGTGGGTGGTGGTGGGTGTGTAGGCAGTAGGTGCGTAGGTATTGTAGGCATATGCATGTTCATTGATCCTAACAGACTATTACCAGTCTGCTCCACGTACTTCATGTCAGTGTCGTCATGGGTCAGTGTAAATACCAACGGTAGTCACTAGGGAACTGACGGGAGGCCGCTCACTGTTGAGATCTCTGATGGACGTGGAAGTTATCGTGACAACGGTGATGTCACTCTTGATAAATGGTCTTCAGGTGGTGTTGGCCACATCTTCACACGGGAGAACTACATACCTTTCTGTGATGCTTTCTGAAGGTGTATTGTTTATGAAGTTAGCTTTGTTTACAATCGTAGATGAAGAATATGAGCGAGTGAAGGTTTGTGAAGCCTTGCAGAATGTAGGAGCATTCTTCCTCGAGGAAAGCAGGGCATGGTATGGCGAGTTTTCCAAAATAATGCAAACACCGCTCCTCACTTCGTATGTGTATCGTGGTGTGAGGAAAAGTGGATTAAATCGCCCTTCTTAGCGGGTTTCCTGTACGCTTTGAAAGAGGCAGTCACTGTTGGGTGTCCTGTATTGAAGGGCGTCAAGAAAATAGCTTCACCATCTTCCACAAGCTCCTAAATAAATTTGACAGGAAGGCTCCCTCACGTTGAGTTGTGTGAGGAAAGCACAGCACCACTGTCATCAACCTACATTAACCACTTGACAGTGCTACTCTGAATCTTGGTGCGGAACCTCCGAGTCTTAAGGTTTCGCTCATTTATTTTCCGTAGAATGCAGTTCAGAGGGCGCATGTGGCCTAAAATTGTAATAATTTGCGTTTCTACACAAATATAATTCATATCCTTATTGTAGCTGAGATTCTAACTATGTCTGTATGGCACTGAGAGGGATGCCTAGTGCCATGCCAAGGCATATATTTGTAGCATCTATTTTTGCATTTGAAAATGTTATTGTCGATGTTACTGTGAAAAATAGCGTCTATATTGAGCCCTCATCTCTGTTCTCTCTCAGACTTTTCAGCCCTTATCCCTGTTCACTGTATTTCCTTCCTATTTCCTATCTACCATTTCCCTCCCTTTACCTTCCCCTTCACTCTTCTCCCTACTTTATTTCCTCCTACCTTCCCCCTCCCCTCCGCTTTCCAGAGCCCATCCCGCCCCCTTTCTCCCTCCCCTCTCCCCTCCTTCCACTACATGTACACCAGGTTTGAGCTGCGCTTCAGTTAACACCTAAATTGTTGAACCGCCTGTTGCTGTAACAGTGTGACGATTGTGTGACGCTCTTGTGACGATTGTATGATGCTGGTGTGACGATTGCATGATGCTGGTGTGACGCTGGTGATGAACCTGCTATAATTAACGCACAGTGTTAGGCCTTAATGGGCAGTCGTGGGAGGGAGGGGGGAAGGTTGCACAGTTGCTGCGCTGTGCTGTGCGGCCTCTTGAGGTGCTGAGCTTCACGATGCTGCAGTCTCCCCAGACAACAACATTAGGGATTTATTTTGAGATTAAGGCTGAAAATATCTGTGGTGATGATGATAATGTTGGCATGTTGAGGGATGTTTAGGTTAGACGATATTAATGTAAGGGAGAGAGAGAGAGAGAGAGAGAGAGAGAGAGAGAGAGAGAGAGAGAGAGAGATAAGGCTTTCAAATGAGCTGAAGTAGGCACCAGTTCTAAGCTTGTAAATAAAGGTAGAAACAATTAATTAATTAACCCATCCCTCCCAAAAAACTCTGTGTTAAAGACAAACAGACGTATATTGTGTCATTCCACAGCTGATAAAAAACAATTATTGACGTATTGACGTGACGTCAACTCCAGCGACACAATTACGTCCATAGCAAGAGCCAGAAGCACATAGCTCCTCCTCCTCCTCCTCTTCCCCCTCCCGCTCCTCCTCCTCCTCCTCTTCCCCCTCCCGCTCCTCCTCCTCCTCCTCCTTCCCCCCTCCCGCTCCTCCTCCTCCAGAAGTAAATAACAACAAAATTCAGAGTGAGCGATATTATGCAGTAAGAATTAACAAATAAACGAGGCAGGTAGGGAGACGAGGGAGAGGGGAAGAGGGAGGGGAGCAGGGGAAGAGGGAGGGGTAAGGGAAGAGGTGAAAAGAGGGGGGTGTGTGAAAGGGTAAAAATCCGCTTTGTGACTGAGATGAAGAGATACGCAGCCACACTTACCAAAATGCTTCGTTTATTCTTGATTTTTTTTTCGTGTGATGGTGTGGAGAGAGAGAGAGAGAGGTTTATTATTATCATTATTATTATTATGAACACTTACGTGTGGTGGGGAAGGGTGAGGATGGAGGGAGGGGGTGAGGGACGCAGGGGAAAAGGGGTGAGGGATGTGGGAGGGGGGTGACAAGAAACGGAGTCGCTGTCTGGTCGCATTCTCCTATCCTTAACCCTCTCTCTCTCTCTCTCTCTCTCTCTCTCTCTCTCTCTCTCTCTCTCTCTCTCTCTCTCTCTCTCTCTCTCTCTCTCTCTCTCTCCTATCTACCTGTGTCCCTAACATTGTACTTAGCTTGTATCATCAACTCTTAAAGTAGATGAACCAATTCCTCCTTGATTTAGCGCCTGAGACTAATTACCGTGATTTTCAAGCCAGTGAGGTAATCACCATTATACGGATTAATAGCTTTGCAAATTAAACTTTAATGCCCTTCGGCGCCGTAGGTGAAAAGAGCGTCAAGTTTAATTAAAATCTGACAACTTACCATCAGCTGGGACGCCCTCTACCCCCACCCCTCCCCTCCCCCGCCTCCCAAACGTAAACAAATAAGGAAATAGTGCTAGAAGGACCCTCCCTCATCCCCATCCCCCATCCCCAACCCCAATCCCCCATTCCCCATCCCCCATCGCGCGAAGATAAAAAAAAAAAAATTATCCAGGGTGTCGACGGTGTCAAAATTTATCCACGGTGTCAGCGGTGTCGAAATATGAATTGGTTGTATTTTGGGGCCGGGCAGTAAGAGGGGTGTATCTGGGATTTGGCATGATCCCGCTCGCTAGGCCGCTAAGCTTCCCGTCCCCCAGGACTCACTCAACATCTGGCAACAGGTGGCAATCGGGCTTTTAACAGACAATGCGAAAAAAGGATAATGCGCTTACCGGCCCACTCGCTGTACTTCGGACGGTTTCACTGGCTTTCGGCGCCGGAGTCGCTCGCGTCCGGGACGGGCGGCTCCGGACCCCACTGTCTTACACACCCCCACCCACCCGACGAGACGGGTCGAGAAATTAAAACCCAGGGAGATTTTGCCTCGTGGGCGTTGATTCCTGGGCCTCGACTGAATCCTGGAGGACGCAGGAGGGGCAGCCAGACCGAGTGAAACACACTGGAACATTTTGGCTGAGGGGAAAATCTCCCTCTGATACACTTTTCAGGAATAATGTACACCATGATTTTTACCTGGGCCGGAATCACCGCCTGTGGAGAATAATACAATTTTCTACCTATGTAATTTGAATCAGCGGCAAATGTGGGCATTTAGGTTCCCGTGGTTAATTTTTTTTTAAACTCAATTAAGCTGATGAAGGAATTGACAACGCAATATTTATTTACTCCGCTGGCTTATAAACAGTTTAGTGGGGGAGAGGGGAAGCTATCGTGCATGTACACACACACACGCACGCACGCGTGCACACGCACACACACACACACACACACACACACACACACACACACACACACACACACACACACACTGTCTCAGTGGACTGAACTGACTGGCTGACTGACCTGACTGAGTAGCTGACTGGTTTTTCTCACTTGATAAAGTCCCTCTGTGGGTTCTCTGTTTAAAGTGTAATTTGAGTTTGCGTCTGTTTACTGATTAATTAACTGGTTGGCTGACTTGGTAGTCTGCCTGAATAACCTGACTGACATGTCGGGGTGGCTAACCCGACCAGCTGACATGCTGACCTGACTGGTAAACCTGATATGATGGACTGACTGGTCTATCTGACATATGGCCTGACTGGTTCATCTGACACGACGGCCTGACTGGTCCATCTGACAGGACGGGCTAACCGGTCCGTCTGACATGACGGGCTAACCGGTCCGTCTGACATGACGGGCTAACCGGTCCGTCTGACATGATGGCCTGACTGGTCCATCTGACATGATGGCCTGACTGGTCCATCTGACATTACGGCCTAACTGATCCATCTGAGATAATGACCTGACTGGCCGGCTGGATCTCTAGTTGTGAGACGTTGAACGTCTCAGCTAAGAAAATCGTAATACTTTATTATACTTAATTTTTCCAGGCAGGACTCCAGCATACTGGAGAGGTTAGGTAAGGTTTGTCAGGAAACAGGGCAAGTGTTTCCTGACGCGGGTCTTAGTCATATGATGATACCCGAGAGGGTGTCGTGTAAAATGTTTCTAGAGGCATTTTCTTAATATTTACCCTGTAAACGTAGATACTCCTTTTTCCTTTGTTTTAAGTTAGTTTACGTTAGGCTGCATAGCCCTATAAAAACACTCAATAATAACACAGGAGGTTGATTAATCTGTATATTTCGATCCCCTTCTGGAGTCCTCCTCAGCAAAAGATCCCAGAATTGTTCAGCTGTCAAAACTTTGAGGACTAGTCCCAGAACCCATTATGTACCTCTGTAATCTTTTGACTGCCGCCCACAGTATGGGTATGGTGTGCACAATAGAGATATTAAACTTAAACGAACAAGAAGGCTGTCGAAATATACAGACCAATCAACCTCCTGTGTTTCTGTCTCCATAAACACTGACAAGTGTTCATTACACTTCATTATATAAAAACATACATATAGGGGAATCAAACTAACGTAAGGCAACGCGGTGTGTGTACAGTACCAGTTAATGTTGATATCTGAACGAATATCACTAGTGGTGAGAGAATGGGAGAGATATAGACTGGAGAGGAGGTCGAAGGAAAGAAGGAAGGAAGGAAGGACGGGGGAGGGGCATGCGGAGAAAGAAGAAACAGCAGATGGTAGGCACAAAGAGGTGGAAAGTATGCACCGAGTGTAGCTATCTGGCTCGTAGGTTACGACGGGCATCTAGGTGGATTACTCACCCTGTGAGGAAACACAAATCTACAAAACTTGTTTTTTGTAAACGAAGTGAAGAGTGTACATGAATGGTATACAGTACCGATAAGATGAAAATTAGACACATGTTCAACGTCTGGGTATCTTTATTGTAGACGTTTCGCCATCCAGTGGCTTTTTCAATATAAATTCAAGGACATAATTAGAAAACAGTAGAACTATATACAAAAGATGAGGTAATTAGTCCCTCAGCCAAGGCTGAGGGACTAATTAGACATGTGTCTAATATATCAACTTGTCGGCTCTCCGAATCATTCATCTACAACACTGGGAATCTCTGATGACGAAACGTTTCGCCTGCGCTGCAGGCTTCACCAGTCGAACTCAGAGACGAATGACACACTCATGCAGACATCGGCATAGGTGGAAGACAAAGTAGAACGAAGTGGAGAGATTAATTGGCTGTAATCACACCCGCGTCAGGAAACACTTGTCCTGTTGCCTGACACACCTTACCTAAGCTACCCTGGTCCACCAGCCTTGCTGCAAAATGATCGATGTCTTAGCTTTAGCTTGGTTATCTTTCACCAAGGCTTATGTTTCCTGGAGTGTTATTCATTTGTGTAAACGACTGGTGAAGCCTGCGGCGAAGTCGAAACGTTTCGTTAACAGAGATTCCAGGTGTTGCACGTGTGTCTTAACGGACAACTTGTCGGTATTGTATACTAATTATAATATGATAGAGTGAAGATTATTTGAGTGTTGTATTTCGACTGAAGTTAATGTGGGAGGCTAGTGTAGGAGGCTGGTGTGGGAGGCTGGTGTGGGAGGCTAGGAGTGGGAGGCTAGGAGTGGGAGGCTAGGAGTGGGAGGTTAGTGTAGGAGGCTGGTGTGGGAGGCTGGTGTGGGAGGCTGGTGTGGGAGGCTAGGAGTGGGAGGTTAGTGTAGGAGGCTAGGTGTGGGAGGCTAGGTGTGGGAGGCTAGTGTGGGAGGCTAGTGTAGGAGGCTGGTGTGGGAGGCTAGGTGTGGGAGGTTAGGTGTGGGAGGCTAGCGTGGGAGGCTAGGTGTGGGAGGCTAGGTGTGGGAGGCTAGTGTAGGAGGCTGGTGTGGGAGGCTGGTGTGGGAGGCTAGGTGTGGGAGGTTAGGTGTGGGAGGCTAGCGTGGGAGGCTAGGTGTGGGAGGCTAGGTGTGGGAGGCTAGTTGTGGGAGGTTAGGTGTGGGAGGCTAGCGTGGGAGGCTAGCGTGGGAGGCTAGGTGTGGGAGGCTAGTGTGGGAGGCTAGGTGTGGGAGGCCAGGTGTGGGAGGCTAGTGTGGGAGGCTAGTGTAGGAGGCTGGTGTGGGAGGCTAGGTGTGGGAAGCTAGGTGTGGGAGGTTAGGTGTGGGAGGCTGGTAGTGGGAGGCTAGGTGGGGAGGCTTGTGTGGGAGGCTAGTGTGGGAAGCTAGTGTGGGAAGCTGGTGTGGGAGGCTAGATGTGGGAGGCTAGGTGTGGGAGGCTAGTGTGGGAGGCTAGTGTAGGAGGCTGGTGTGGGAGGCTAGGTGTGGGAGGCTAGTGAGGGAGGCTAGTGAGGGAGGCTAGTGAGGGAGGCTAGTGACGGAGGCTAGTGAGGGAGACTGGAGAAGGAGGCTAGTGAGGGAGGCTAGTGGGGGAGGCTAGTGAGGGAGGCTAATGTGGGAGGCTAGTGTGGGAGGCTAGGTGTGGGAGGTTAGGTGTGGGAGGCTAGCGTGGGAGGCTAGGTGTGGGAGGCTAGGTGTGGGAGGCTAGTTGTTGGAGGCTAATGTGGGAGGCTAGTGTAGGAGGCTGGTGTGGGAGGCTAGGTGTGGGAGGCTAGTGTGGGAGGCTAGGTGTGGGAGGCCAGGTGTGGGAGGCTAGTGTAGGAGGCTAGTGTAGGAGGCTGGTGTGGGAGGCTAGGTGTGGGAAGCTAGGTGTGGGAGGCTAGGTGTGGGAGGCTGGTAGTGGGAGGCTAGGTGGGGGAGGCTTGTGTGGGAGGCTAGTGTGGGAAGCTAGTGTGGGAAGCTGGTGTGGGAGGCTAGATGTGGGAGGCTAGGTGTGGGAGGCTAGTGTAGGAGGCTGGTGTGGGAGGCTAGGTGTGGGAGGCTAGGTGTGGGAGGCTAGTGTGGGAGGCTGGTGTGGGAGGCTAGGTGTGGGAGGCTAATATGGGAGGCTAGGTGTGGGAGACTGGTGTGGGAGGCTAATGTGGGAGGCTAGTGTGGGAGGCTAGTGTGGGAGGATAATGTGGGAGGCTAGTGTGGGAGGCTAGGTGTGGGAGGTTAGGTAAGGTATGGAAGGCTAGGTGAGATGTGGGAGGCTAGGTGAGGTGTGTTAAGCTAGGTGTAGTGTGGGAAAGTTATTCTGACATTAGCGATTCTCACTTATGCCCCGTGGCCTAGTGGCTAAAGCTCTAGATTCACACAGAGAGGGTCCGGGCTCGATTCCCAGCAAGGGTAGAAACATTGGGCGTGTTATCTATGTTCCGCATCAGTAAAATGGGTACCTGGGTGTTAGTTGACTGGTGTGGGTCGCATCTTGGGACAAAACTGACCTAATTTTGCCGAAATGCTCTGCATAACAAGTAGCTTTGTATATAGTAGTATGTCAATGATGTCAACTATGGCCTGTATACCTTGTACATGTACTTGTAGAAATAAAGATATTATTATTATTATTATTATTATTATTATTATTATTATTATTATTATTATTATTGTTATTATTATTATGTTGGGAGTGTTATTTACTTGCAAACCCTTCCCTGTAGTCGAAATCTTCATATTGATCAGTTTCTGGTAGGAAGCACGTAAATCAATTTACTGTCATTGAATCCCAGTAAGTTTGTTAGACAGGATCTACAGTCTCTGAATCCATGTTGTTTACATTGATGAAACTCTTGTGTGTGTGTATGTGTGTGTGTGTGTGTGTGTGTGTGTGTGTGTGTGTGTGTGTGTGTGTGTGTGTGTGTGTGTGTGTGTGTGTGTGTGTGTGTGTGTACTCATTTGTATGTGGTTGCTGAGGTTGAATCCAAGCTCCTGGCCCCGCCTCTCATCTTGCCGCTTGCCAGATTGTCTCCCTCCTAGCCTCGTGAGCCCCTTCGTACCTGCTCTCGAAATTATGTATAGAGCTTGTCACCACCACTTCGTGGTGGTGGTCGTTAACTTTCAGCTGTGCCTTCTAGTATCTGATTCCAGACTCCCTATAAAGTCTATCCCTGTCTACCCTAGGAATTCCTCTTGGATATTTTATATGTTATTATCATGTCTTCCCTGGTTCTTCTGTCCTCTGATGCCCTCAGGTTCAGTTCCTTTACCCTCTTAGCTCTGGAACTCGACTGCTTAAGTACTTGTGCGCATTCTCCAGTCTCTTAGCATGCTTTTTGAGGTGTGGGCTCCATGCTGGTGCTGCGTACTCCAAGATGGGCCTGGCATATGTTGCATAGAGGGAATGACTCTTTGTCGACATTCCTTAAAAACTATTCGTACATTTGCTAGTCGAGCACGGGCTGTACCGCTGTACCGGTTTCTCGGTCGATGTGAACCTCTGGCGATATGCTAGGAACTATGCGCACCCCTAGGTTATTCTCTTTAAGTGAGGTCTTGGCCCCTGAGTCTGTGCTCTTTGCCCGGTCTTCTTGCCCCTATCCCAATATTCGTAAGATTGCATTTGCTAGGGTTGAATTCAAGCAACCACATACCGGACCAATCTTGCAGTTTCTCCAGTTCTATTGGTGTGTTTGTTGGGGGGAGGGAGGGGAGCACTGTTCTTCTCTGCACCAGCTACAGTGTTCAAGTGTTTGTCACTGTTGTGCTTCCCGGCTAGACGTGAGCACTTTCAGTGACCTTCATGTACAGTGCCACACACTCCACCCTCTCAGTGTCTCTCATGTACAGTGGCACACTCCCTCCCACCACCACCTAATAACCCTACCTCTCCTCATAACACTATTCACACCCCAGAATCTCAGTCCACACCCATCCCTCACTCAAACCCCTCACCCTATAACCCCTAGATAATTTTCCCATAACCCCACACACACAGTAGCCTCCCCCCCACTCCCATCTCACCCACCTCTTCCTTGATGATACCCTCACTTCCACGCCACCCACCCAGCACCCGCCCCCTATCACACCCCTACCAACCCCCTCTCCACCCCACCCCACCCCCCACTCATCAGCATGACAACAGCAGGCATTGCCCAGCTGTGTAAACAAAGATGGCGGTTGCTGAAAGTGTAGGAAGGGAAGTGCACATGGTCAGCATATCTTACATGCTGCACATGGTCAACATAACTTCACATGCTGTACATACCGTTGGTCTGTTTCGAATGATTCACTCTCACAGCACAATTTCAGACTTGCCTGGTAGCCTGGACCACAGATCTCCATAGCCATCACAGCCTGTTTGATCCACAGCTTCCTGCGTAGCCATCACATAGACTTGTTCCCGCAGTATTTCTTACATCTGGTGGCCGCATGCTGAACATACTTGGACCGTGGATATTGACACAGTATTCTCTGCCTATTATAGCCCCCCACCTGTTTTTCACTGGGATGCGAGGTACATCAGGTCTACCTGGAGTCTTAATGGAGTCTATCAAGAGACTACCTGGACTCTTCCTGGGATCTACCTGGAGTCTACCTAGAGTCTCCTGGAGTCAACCTACAGTCTACCTGGAAACCTGGTTGCAGGTTAATGATGTATCCACATCAATGTACCAGGCTACATGCTACTTGTAAGATACCTAACTGTCTTAAGGTTTATAGAAGGCAGCTGTGCTCAGGTGTTTGTATCGTATTGCTGAAGGAATTCAGCAGTTCTGTGGAGAAAATGTGAGTCGCTTACACAGAGGCCTACTCATCCCTGTGACACACAGAGGCCTACTCATCCCTGTGACACACAGAGGCCTACTCATCCCTGTGACATACAGAGACCTACTCATCCCTGTGACACACAGAGGCCTACTCATCCCTGTGACACACAGAGGCCTACTCATCCCTGTGACATACAGAGACCTACTCATTCCTGTGACACACAGAGGCCTACTCATCCCTGTGACACACAGAGGCCTACTCATCCCTGTGACACACAGAGGCCTACTCTTCCCTGTGACACACAGAGGCCTACTCATCCCTGTGACACACAGAGGCCTACTCTTCCCTGTGACACACAGAGGCCTACTCTTCCCTGTGATACACAGAGGCCTACTCATCCCTGTGACACACAGAGGCCTACTCATCCCTGTGACACACAGAGGCCTACTCATCCCTGTGACACACAGAGGCCTACTCATCCCTGTGACACACAGAGGCCTACTCTTCCCTGTGACACACAGAGGCCTACTCATCCCTGTGACACACAGAGGCCTACTCTTCCCCGTGACACACAGAGGCCTACTCTTCCCTGTGACACACAGAGGCCTACTCATCCCCGTGACACACAGAGGCCTACTCTTCCCTGTGACACACAGAGGCCTACTCATCCCCGTGACACACAGAGGCCTACTCTTCCTTGTGACACACAGAGGCCTACTCTTCCCTGTGACACACAGAGGCCTACTCATCCCCGTGACACACAGAGGCCTACTCATCCCCGTGACACACAGAGGCCTACTCTTCCCTGTGACACACAGAGGCCTACTCATCCCTGTGACACACAGAGGCCTACTCTTCCCTGTGACACACAGAGGCCTACTCATCCCCGTGACACACAGAGGCCTACTCTTCCCTGTGACACACAGAGGCCTACTCATCCCCGTGACACACAGAGGCCTACTCTTCCTTGTGACACACAGAGGCCTACTCTTCCCTGTGACACACAGAGGCCTACTCATCCCCGTGACACACAGAGGCCTACTCTTCCCTGTGACACACAGAGGCCTACTCTTCCCTGTGACACACAGAGGCCTACTCATCCCTGTGACACACAGAGGCCTACTCATCCCTGTGACACACAGAGGCCTACTCTTCCCTGTGACACACAGAGGCCTACTCATCCCTGTGACACACAGAGGCCTACTCTTCCCTGTGACACACAGAGGCCTACTCATCCCTGTGACACACAGAGGCCTACTCATCCCCGTGACACACAGAGGCCTACTCATCCCCGTGACACACAGAGGCCTACTCATCCCTGTGACACACAGAGGCCTACTCATCCCTGTGACACACAGAGGCCTACTCATCCCTGTGACACACAGAGGCCTACTCTTCCCTGTGACACACAGAGGCCTACTCATCCCTGTGACACACAGAGGCCTACTCATCCCTGTGACACACAGAGGCCTACTCTTCCCTGTGACACACAGAGGCCTACTCTTCCCTGTGACACACAGAGGCCTACTCATCCCTGTGACACACAGAGGCCTACTCTTCCCTGTGACACACAGAGGCCTACTCTTCCCTGTGACACACAGAGGCCTACTCTTCCCCGTGACACACAGAGGCCTACTCTTCCCTGTGACACACAGAGGCCTACTCTTCCCTGTGACACACAGAGGCCTACTCATCCCCGTGACACACAGAGGCCTACTCATCCCCGTGACACACAGAGGCCTACTCATCCCCGTGACACACAGAGGCCTACTCATCCCCGTGACACACAGAGGCCTACTCATCCCTGTGACACACAGAGGCCTACTCTTCCCTGTGACACACAGAGGCCTACTCTTCCCTGTGACACACAGAGGCCTACTCTTCCCTGTGACACACAGAGGCCTACTCATCCCCGTGACACACAGAGGCCTACTCATCCCTGTGACACACAGAGGCCTACTCTTCCCTGTGACACACAGAGGCCTACTCATCCCTGTGACACACAGAGGCCTACTCATCCCTGTGACACACAGAGGCCTACTCTTCCCTGTGACACACAGAGGCCTACTCATCCCTGTGACACACAGAGGCCTACTCTTCCCTGTGACACACAGAGGCCTACTCATCCCTGTGACACACAGAGGCCTACTCATCCCCGTGACACACAGAGGCCTACTCATCCCCGTGACACACAGAGGCCTACTCATCCCTGTGACACACAGAGGCCTACTCATCCCTGTGACACACAGAGGCCTACTCATCCCTGTGACACACAGAGGCCTACTCTTCCCTGTGACACACAGAGGCCTACTCATCCCTGTGACACACAGAGGCCTACTCATCCCTGTGACACACAGAGGCCTACTCTTCCCTGTGACACACAGAGGCCTACTCTTCCCTGTGACACACAGAGGCCTACTCATCCCTGTGACACACAGAGGCCTACTCTTCCCTGTGACACACAGAGGCCTACTCTTCCCTGTGACACACAGAGGCCTACTCTTCCCCGTGACACACAGAGGCCTACTCTTCCCTGTGACACACAGAGGCCTACTCTTCCCTGTGACACACAGAGGCCTACTCATCCCCGTGACACACAGAGGCCTACTCATCCCCGTGACACACAGAGGCCTACTCATCCCCGTGACACACAGAGGCCTACTCATCCCAGTGACACACAGAGGCCTACTCATCCCTGTGACACACAGAGGCCTACTCTTCCCTGTGACACACAGAGGCCTACTCTTCCCTGTGACACACAGAGGCCTACTCATCCCTGTGACACACAGAGGCCTACTCATCCCTGTGACACACAGAGGCCTACTCTTCCCTGTGACACACAGAGGCCTACTCATCCCTGTGACACACAGAGGCCTACTCATCCCTGTGACACACAGAGGCCTACTCTTCCCTGTGACACACAGAGGCCTACTCTTCCCTGTGACACACAGAGGCCTACTCATCCCTGTGACACACAGAGGCCTACTCTTCCCTGTAACACACAGAGGCCTACTCTTCCCTGTGACACACAGAGGCCTACTCTTCCCTGTGACACACAGAGGCCTACTCTTCCCTGTGACACACAGAGGCCTACTCATCCCTGTGACACACAGAGGCCTACTCTTCCCTGTGACACACAGAGGCCTACTCATCCCTGTGACACACAGAGGCCTACTCTTCCCTGTGACACACAGAGGCCTACTCTTCCCTGTGACACACAGAGGCCTACTCTTCCCCGTGACACACAGAGGCCTACTCTTCCCTGTGACACACAGAGGCCTACTCTTCCCTGTGACACACAGAGGCCTACTCTTCCCTGTGACACACAGAGGCCTACTCATCCCTGTGACACACAGAGGCCTACTCTTCCCTGTGACACACAGAGGCCTACTCTTCCCTGTGACACACAGAAGCCTACTCTTCCCTGTGACACACAGAGGCCTACTCTTCCCTGTGACACACAGAGGCCTACTCTTCCCTGTGACACACAGAGGCCTACTCTTCCCTGTGACACACAGAAGCCTACTCTTCCCTGTGACACACAGAGGCCTACTCTTCCCTGTGACACACAGAGGCCTAATCATCCTGGGATTATTGTGCTCCATCACATCTATATCTGTCAAAAAATATCTAACTAAATTTCTGAATATATTTCTTGGAACACTTCGAAAGTAGTCCACAATTCGGAGAGGAAACAGAAGACGACGTTTCGCTCAGTCCTGGACCAATTTAGAGTCTCAACTGTGCATATCTTTAAGTATCCAGCGTTTAAACTATCCAGATGTCACTAACCAGACGTCACTAACCAGACGTCAGTATCCAGACGTCAGTATTCAGACGTCAGTATCCAGACGTCAGTATTCAGACGCCAGTATCCAGACGTCAGTATCCTGACGTCACTATTCGGACAGTCTCTGGTATGGGTTTCTGTGAGAGCAATTATTGAAGGAACGTGATTTTTTTTTTTTTTTACTCTTGGAGTCGTCATGTGTTGGTAAACATTGTTGTCGTGGCGGCCACAGCTAACATACCTCGTTTATTGTGTCGTGATCCCAGTCACTAACTCTCTCTCTCTCTCTCTCTCTCTCTCTATCTCTCTCACAAGGCTTTTTTACAAGGTTAAGTTAAGAGATCTTACCTTTGTTTAGAAACTATGATTCTCTCTCTCTCTCTCTCTCTTTCTCTCTCTCTCTCTCTCTCTCTCTCTCTCTCTCTCTCTCTCTCTCTCTCTCTCTCTCTCTCTCTCTCTCTCTCTCTCTCTCTCTCTCTCTCTCTCTCTCTCTCTCTCTCTCTCGTGTCACTGACCTCCTCATCTGGCAATAATTGATAACTTGGTTGTGAGATAATTACATATTACCAAATCAATGGTTAAAAAGCCTCCCAAGGTGTTAACGCAGTCCCTCTGAAACGCAAGACTTTGAACCTTAGCATGCAGGTGCTAAGGTTCATATTGGTCCCTCCACCACCCACCTGGGATACACACATCTGGCTCTCGCTCACTATCATCTGAAGTCATTATTATTGTCATGTAGATATTATGAGGATTTTGTGTTGGCTTAAGCTATTGTTTGGTTGAGGGTATGTCAGGGCAGGGGAGGGTGGGGTATGTCAGGGTAGGGCAGGGTGGGGTATGTCAGGGCAGGGCAGGGTGAGGTATGTCAGGGCAGGGCAGGGTGGGGTATGTCAGGGCAGGGCAGGGTGGGGTATGTCAGGGCAGGGCAGGGTGAGGTATGTCAGGCAGGGCAGGGTGGGGTATGTCAGGGCAGGGCAGGGTGGGGTATGTCAGGGCAGGGCAGGGTGGGGTATGTCAGGGCAGGGCAGGGTGGGGTATGTCAGGGCAGGGCAGGGAGAGGTATGACAGGGCAGGGCAGGGAGGGGTATGTCAGGGCAGGGCAGGGTGGGGTATGTCAGGGCAGGGCAAGGTAGGGTATGTCAGGGCAGGGCAGGGTGGGGTATGTCAGGGTAGGGCAGGGTGGGGTTTGTCAGGGCAGGGCAGGGTGGGGTATGTCAGGGCAGGGCAAGGTAGGGTATGTCAGGGCAGGGCTGGGTGGGGTATGTCAGGGCAGGGCAGGGTGGGGTATGTCAGCGCAGGGCAGGGTGGGGTATGTCAGGGCAGGGCAAGGTAGGGTATGTCAGGGCAGGGCAGGGTGGGGTATGTCAGGGTAGGGCAGGGTGGGGTATGTCAGGGCAGGGCAGGGTGGGGTATGTCAGGGAAGGGCAGGGTGGGGTATGTCAGGGCAGGGCAGGGTGGGGTATGTCAGGGCAGGGCAGGGTGGGTATGTCTGGGCTGGGCTGGGTGGGGTATGTCAGGGTAGGGCAGGGTGGGGTATGTCCGGGCTGGGCAGGGTGGGGTATGTCAGGGCAGGGCAGGGTGGGGTATGTCAGGGCAGGGCAGGGTGGGGTTTGTCAGGGCTGGGCTGGGTGGGGTATGTCAGGGCAGGGCAGGGTAGGGTATGTCAGGGCAGGGCAGGGTGAGGTATGTCAGGGCAGGGCAGGGTGAGGTATGTCAGGGCAGGGCAGGGTGGGGTATGTCAGGGCAGGGCAGGGTGGGGTATGTCAGGGCAGGGCAGGGTGGGGTATGTCAGGGCAGGGCAGGGTGTGGTATGTCAGGGCAGGGCAAGGTAGGGTATGTCAGGGCAGGGCAGGGTGGGGTATGTCAGGGTAGGGCAGGGTGGGGTATGTCAGGGCAGGGCAGGGTGGGGTATGTCAGGGCAGGGCAGGGTGGGGTATGTCAGGGGAGGGTGGGGTATGTCAGGGTAGGGTGGGGTATGTCAGGGCAGGGTGGGGTATGTCAGGGCAGGGTGGGGTATGTCAGTGCAGGGTGGGGTATGTCAGGGTAGGGTGGGGTATGTCAGGGCAGGGCAGGGTGGGGTATGTCAGGGTAGGGTGTGGTATGTCAGGGCAGGGTGGGGTATGTCCGGGCTGGGCTGGGTGGGGTATGTCAGGGTAGGGTGGGGTATGTCAGGGCAGGGTGGGGTATGTCAGGGCAGGGTGGGGTATGTCAGGGCAGGGCAGGGTGGGGTATGTCAGGGCAGGGTGGGGTATGTCAGGGCAGAGTGGGGTATGTCAGGGCAGGGTGGGGTATGTCAGGGTAGGGTGAGGTATGTCAGGGCAGGGTGGGGTATGTCAGGGCAGGGCAAAGTGGGGTATGTCAGGGTAGGGTGAGGTATGTCAGGGCAGGGTGGGGTATGTCAGGGCAGGGTGAGGTATGTCAGGGCAGGGCAGGGTGGGGTATGTCAGGGCAGGGTGAGGTATGTCAGGGCAGGGCAGGGTGGGGTATGTCAGGGCAGGGTGAGGTATGTCAGGGCAGGGCAGGGTGGGGTATGTCAGGGCAGGGTGAGGTATGTCAGAGCAGGGTGGGGTATGTCAGGGCAGGGTGAGGTATGTCAGGGAAGAGCAAGGGAGGGTTATGTCAGGCCAGGGCAAGGAAGGGTGGGGTATGTCAGGGCAGGGCAGGGTGAGGTATGTCATGGCAGGGCAGGATGAAGTATGTCAGGGCAGGGCAGGATGAGGTATGTCAAGGCAGGGCAGGGTGAAGTATGTCAGGGTAGGGTGGGGGTATGTCAGGCCAGGGCAAAGAAGGGTGGGGTATGTCAGGGCAGGGCAGGGTGGGGTATGTCAAGGCAGGGTGGGGTATGTCAGGGCAGGGCAGGGTGGGATATGTCAGGCCAGGGCAAGGAAGGGTAGGTTATGTCAGGCCAGGGCAAGGAAGGGTGGGGTAATTCAGGGCAGGGTAGGGTGAGGTATGTCAGGGCAGGGCAGGGTGAAGTATGTCAGGGCAGGGTAGGGTGAAGTATGTCAGGGCAGGGTGGGGTATGCTGGGGCAGGGCAGGGTGAGGTATGTCAGGGCAGGGCAGGGTGAGTTATGTCAGGGCAGGGCAGGGTGAAGTATGTCAGGGCAGGGCAGGGTGGGGTATGTCAGGGCAGGGCAGGGTGAGGTATGTCAGGACAGGGCAGGGTAAGGTATTTCAGGGCAGGGCAGGGTGGGGTATGCCAGAGCAGGGTGAAATATGTCAGGGCAGGGCAGGGTGAGGTATGTCAGGGCAGGGTGAAATATGTCAGAGCAGGGTGGGGTGGGGTATGTCAGGGCAGGGCAGGGAGAAGTATGTCAGGGCAGGGCAAGGAAGGGTGGGGTATGTCAGGCCAGGGCAAGGATGGGTGGGGTTTGTCAGGCCAGGGCAGGGTGGGGGGTATGTCAGGGCAGGGCAAGGATGGGTGGGATATGTCAGGGCAGTGTAGTTTTACCATATATATATATATATATATATATATATATATATATATATATATATATATATATATATATATATATATATATATATACATATATATATATATATATATATATATATATATATATATATATATATATATACATATATATATATATATATATATATATATATATATATATATATATATATATATATATATATATATATATATATATATATATATATGTCGTGCCGAATAGGCAGAACTTGCGATCTTGGCTTAAATAGCAACGCTCATCTTGCCATATAGGACAAGTGAAAATTTGTGTATGCAATAATTTCGCCAAAATTATTCTGAACCTAACGAAAAAAATACATTTCACTGTGTTTGTTTAGTAATAAATTATTGTAAGCAAATCTAAAATATATTTAGCTGGGTTAGGCTAAAATAAATTGCGCTTGTTATAATAAGGTTACATAAGTTTTCTAAATTCCTTTAGCTGCAAAATTATAAATTTTTAAATGAACATTAATGAAAAAATATATCTTTAAAAGTATAAAAGTAAATTTTAGAAAGGACATATTTTTAAATGAGTTCTTGTTAACTGACCAGTTTTACATATTCGGCACGACATATATATATATATATATATATATATATATATATATATATATATATATATATATATATATATATATATATATATATATACATGTATATATATATATATATATAAATATATATATATATATATATATATATATATATATATATATATATATATATATATATATATATATATATATATATATATACATGTATATATATATATATATAAATATATATATATATATATATATATATATATATATATATATATATATATATATATATATATATATATATATATATATATATATATATATATATATGCAAAACAACCACTCTGAAAGAATAGAGAAATTCCAAGCGCTTTCGTGACTACTCACATTATCAAGGAACTAGTTCCTTGATAATGTGAGTAGTCACGAAAGCGCTTGGAATTTCTCTATTCTTTCAGAGTGGTTGTTTTGCATATTCTGAAATTACCTGTTTACTGTGATCTTATTGCATATATATATATATATATATATATATATATATATATATATATATATATATATATATATATATATATATATATATTCGAGATCAAAGAATTCTTCTTGATCATCGCCAGGAATGACAGTAACACTAAGGGTAACAGAAAATATTTCTCACTAATTTCCTTTCCTCCCCAAATTCTGTATAGTATATTTCGAGTTCACTTCCCGCTGATCAGGTGTTGACTGATGTTAGTTTTGAGAGCTGGATCAAGCGGATGATCTTCAGTCTCATGGAGAACAGTTGAAAGATTCTCGGACATACGAACATTGCCTGCACTGATTTTTTTTTTGTCAGTTCTCTAGCTTGTCCAAAAAACTGGATGAAGATAATCTCTGAAGCGAAACACAGTTGTTCCCATGCCATGTAGCTTGAGATTCAATTTATTCAGTTCATATATATCTGCTATGCATGCAAGACGCGGCTCCCACAATACAGCATTGAAATAATTCACGAGGTTCTTACCTAGCATTTCCAGGACGAACTTAAACTGTTATCATAGTTGAAGTACTCGATTCACAGCATTACCTTCGTAAGTCAGCGCACTTTGAAGTAAAGAAGAGAACAAAAAGGCGCAGTACCGTGACTTGAACAATACACAGATAACCCGCACATAGGAAAGAGAGCAGCCTATCACTCTCCTATGTGCGGGTTATTTGTGTAAAAGAGGAGAGCACGTTCTGAATCCATGTTTTTACTGAGTTTCTAGAACAGACGAGAGTTTGGCTTCCTGCTTTCAGGAAGTTGACGCATCTGACCACTGCTTCCAGGATCTAGAGTTTTTTTTATTCCATTGCAGAATGATAAATGAAGCGGTGAATCTCCATTGTATTCCGAGTTAACTCTTCAACTCGTTTCTGGAACCCTGATTTCCATCCCAGCATCACCGGAGCTCCGTATGTTACAGACTCAGCCGCAATTTTCATCAAGTGATACTGTCGGTACAAAGAGTGAAGACAGGTTTCTATCGCATCTGCAGCTGTCATCGTGGCTTCAAGTTGTGTACTAACAGAAATTCATCCTTGATGTCGCCCAAGACATGCTTCAAAACCACCAGCAGCTGGGAGTAAGAACTAACGTCGTTGATTCATCCGGACGGAACGCATTTAATAAAGACAATTCAGAGACGATTCGATCTCTTCTTTCACTTGTTCTGGTATGTCTTCCGACATTTCGCTAATTCGCCTTATCACTGAGTCGTTCGGCAAAGAAATTCGTTGAATATTATTTTCACCTGCCTCTCCGAGAGCCCGTCCCACTGATTTAATTAAAGTTTCACCTATTGCGCGCCTTCTTCTGTTTCGCTGTTTAGCGACAAACCTCTTTAAAAAGCGTCAAGCACCGTTCTTGTGCAGTCTCTGCGTTTTCGAACACTTCCGAACACTTCCTTGCGCCTGAAGAAATCGGCGTCTAACTCCGTTTACTGAGGACGAATCGTCCTGCAAATGATGTTTCACATTACTAGGCTTCATAAATAACTCCTTACGATTGTGATCTGATATAAACATGTAAATAGTTAATTACCTTTGTAACTTGTTCAGCTGTCAAAACTTTGCGGTCCAGTCCCTGGACCCATTATGTACCTCTGTATTCCTTTGACTACCACCCACAGAATGGGTCTGGGGTGCATAATAAAAATGTTCAATAAAACCGATTACTAGGCTTCAGCGAATCATTCCCCGGCACCTTGAAACACAGAACACATTGAGGCTCCTCTGTGTCATCAGCAAGAGTTTCAGGGTTGAATTAGCATATGAAGGATAAAATCAGCAAGTCAGACTAAGAGGAAACCGAATGGTGTAACACTAAAACCATTGTTCCAAAACTGGAGAGAGTACGCCCTGCCTTGCATACTAACCCCTGGGTGCGAACCCCACTTGTCGGCTACCAGATAGAATGTTTGTAAATACACCACGCGTCTGTGTGGTCAGAGCATACTAAAATCGCCCGTGAATTATTGTTATTGGTTGGTTAATTGAGTTTAAAATCTATGGACTACACGAGGGTTATTAAGGCTGCATGTATCCTGTACTCAACCAGTCATGGAATACTTTAATACCTAAAATCGGAATTAAACTCTCAGTGTATATGCACTGTATATACACTGAGAGACGTACACCTCTCGGTTTATTATTATTATTATTAATATTATTATTATTATTATTATTATTATTATTATTAGTAGTAGTAGTAGTAGTAGTAGTAGTAGTAGTAATAGTAGTAGTAGTAACAGTAGCAGTAGTAGTAGTAGTAGTGGTAATAGTAGTGTAGTAATAGTACTACTGCTAGCAGTAGTGTAACAGCAATAGTACCACTAGTAGTAGTATAGTAATAGTACTATACTAGTAGTAGTAGTGGTGGTAGTAGCAGTAGTAGTAATAGTACGTGAGAGACGCCTCTGCTGTACTGAGAGACTGACCCCTCCCTCCCTGTGCGCATCAGAGGCCAGGATGACCGAGAACTCGTTCTTACGTTCTATAAATAAATAAAAACTCGTTCTATTTTTTACCTGTATTCCCTCTGTGTGTTGGTTTAGCCTCACAGGGAGAAACAATAAAACAGGTCGTGTTTAGGACTGTCTGCTTGGAGCAGGGGTTTAAAAACCAATGTTCTTGCTGCTGATCATGCTGCTGCTGTGCTGTTGTTGCTGCTGATGTTGCTGCTATTTCTGTTGCTGCTGCTGATGTTGCTGCTATTCCTGTTGTTGCTGCTATTCCTATTGCTGCTGTTGCTATTGCTGCTGCTGTTGCTTTTGCTGCTATTGCTGTTTCTGCTTTTGCTATTGTTGCTATTGTTCCTTATACTGTTGCCGTTTTCTCCTGTGTTTTGCTGTTGTTGCTGCTGCTGCTTCTACTGGTGCTGTTAATGTCTCTTTTGTTATGCTGCTGTTGTTGATATTGCTGATGGTTCTCTTGCTGTTGTTGCAGCAACAGTTGCTGCCGTTGTTTGTGTTCTTGTAACTAGCACTACTGTTGTTGCTGCTATGATTATTACTTTTTTTGTTACCGTCTTTTCTTATATCAGCTGTTTCTCTTGTCTGCTTTTTTCCCCTGTTCTTGTTGCTGATGTGCTTCTTGTTTCATTTCTGCTTCTTTTTTTGTGTGTTTTATGCTGTTTTTGTTTTCTCCCCCATGCTGTTGCTTGTTCCCCTGATGCTGCTCCTCTGCCCTTTTTTACTATCTGCTGTTGTTGTGTTGATGGAGGATGCTGGGAGGCTGGGACGCTAAGATGCTGGGAGGCTGGGACGCTAAGATGCTGGGATGCTAAGATAATGGGATGCTAAGATAATGGGATTCTAAGATGCTGGGATGCTAAGATGCTGGGATGCTAGAATGCTGGTATTTTACAATTCTGGGATGCTAGGAGTTTCTAGGATACTAGAATACTAGGATGCTGACTCTAAGGCTGCTGCTATAAAAAAAATCACGAGTGGAGGGTTAGATCCAATAAAAATGATCCTAAATGGATGATTAGGAGATTGAAACGTCTCTTGGGGGAAAAGAGGAATTTCCAAGTACATCACACTGGAAGACGAGCGTCACCTCATGAATCACTGTCTCCACATTAAGAAAAATATATAAAGTGAAAGATAAGAAAGGCTAAACGAGACTGTGAAATTAAAGTCGCGAGGGAATTCAAGAATTCAAGGATTCTTAGAGGTTTGCAGCTCAAAGATCAGGGAAAAACAAAATAGGGCTACTGAAACGACCAGCTTAATGACAGTGAGAAGAAAATTGTTTTTTTTTATTTCTTATCTGTCTTGACGCAAGACCGACAGGAAGGCTTGAAAGAAAAATAATAGGATGTAGACCCATTAAAACAAAATAAGCCCCCAGGCCACGAATGACGGTCTAGTGAGTCGCTAACCAGCTAGTTCAATATATCCCTACAAATGGATATCGTTTTGATATCTTCAGATCAGGAGATAAATCCATATCATCATATTACCGCCCAATAACAACAGGCAAATTATTAGAATCAATAATAGCAGGTATGGATATAAAAGTATGTGATATAGACAAATGGTGGAAAAAAAAACCACTATGCATTTTGAGGACATGACCAATGGCAGTGTCTCGGTCCTGGGACACTGATGAATTAAACACATGTACAACATCTGGGTATGATCTTCTTGGTATTGTATACCACTGATATACATTCCAAAGGAACATGAGAGTAGAATCACAGTCGGGAAGGCACTCGAGGAGAAAGACCTGGCAATACATCAGCCTGTTGTGAATATGATACTGGTATAAAATACCGACAAGTTGAGAAGTAAGACACATGCGCAACAGGTATGGAGCAAAACTCTTCTCCAGGCTGAGGGACTGACCCCCTCAAAACTACGTCTTCAAGGGTGATGGACAGATTACATGGTCTCTGTATCTTTACTGCTTCTGCTGCCTCCTCTGTACTCGACTGAAGAAGCCTACTGTGTAGGCGAAATATTTCGGAATAAAGATATCTAACTATTTCACATGTGTCTTACAGACTGTTGTGTCTGGCGGACGGGGTGAAGCTTATTTCATTGATCATATGTGTCAGTACGTAAACGATACTATAATTTCTTAACATTTTGTGTGACTGTATTTTAGCAACAAGAGAAGACGAAGCTGCCAAACAACAGCATCTCTTGAGATGAGATTCTGTGAGGCTCATTTGTGTTGTGGTCCAGTCCAATCAAATGTCCCTCCGCGTCCCTGTGGATCATGCTGGCGTTGCTAAGGTCGTTCCTGCTGCATGAATCTCTGCCTTCGATTGCTCTAGTTAAATTTTTTCTGCCTGTTCTGTGTATGTGTTTTCTTGGTGAAGGTTCGAGGCAGTGTAGACATCAGCTGTAGATGTAGGATGCTACGCCGTAGGTTGTCTACTTCTAAGTTCTTTGTTGGATCTAGATGTTGATAACCACTGCATGTGTTGATGGATACACTGTTGCTAGGGAGTAATATATATATATATATATATATATATATATATATATATATATATATATATATATATATATATATATATATATATAGTTAGTATTCTTGGTTAATTCATATGTTGTGGTTGTTGTGATTTTTTTTTTTTTTGTGAGTGTTGGGGTTACAGACGTAAGTCTGTTTTTGTTCCTCCTTGCGGTCGGAGCCGTGGGAGCCAGAGGGGCATACGTCACACCCCCAGCACGATATCCTACTCGTCCGGAAATGCCTGTAGCCGCCAAGCCCATCCCTCCCGTGTCCTATTTTCTGCTCTCTCGAACTACCGTATCTGAGTTTCTGCTCTCTAAAATCACCGTGTCTAGTCTTCCGGTCTCTGAAACCACTGTGCTCCGTTTTCCGGTCTCTGAAACCACTGTGCTCCGTTTTCCGGTCTCTGAAACCAGTGTCTAGTCTTTCTGGTCTCCGTAACCAGTTCTCACTGAATAGATTGCTAAATGTGGTGTGGTCAGAGCTTGAACCGACCAACAGTCACGTCAGGACAACACAGACTGGATTTCCGGATTTGATGGTCCAGTAGTACATCAGAGGTAGCGTCGTCGACTCACAACCGAAGGATCCGAGTTCGATCCTGGAGCGACGTGGATAATGGTTCACTACACCTGTTGCCCTTGTTCACTTGTTCACCTGGCAGTAAATATGTACCCAAGTATTAGCAGGCTGTTATGGATGGTATTCTGGAGGCTGTTAGTATATCTTAGGGAAGGGCTATGAAGTATGTATATGTATATATATATATATATATATATATATATATATATATATATATATATATATATATATATATATATATATATATATATATGTCGTGCCGAATATGTAAAACTGGTCAATTAGCAAGACCTCATTTAAAATTAAGTCCTTTCTAAAATTTTCTCTTATACATTTAAAGATATATTTTTTTCATTAATGTTGATGTAAAAATTTATAATTTTGCACCAAAAGGAACTTAGAAAACTTACCTAACCTTATTATAACAAGAACAATTTATTTTAGCCTAACCCAACTAAATATATTTTAGATTTGTTTACAATAATTTAATACTAAACAAACACAGTGAAATATATTTTTTTCGTTAGGTTCAGAATGATTTTGGCGAAATTATTGCATACATAAATTTTCGCTTGTCCTATATGGCAAAATGAGCGTTGCTTTTTAAGCCAAGATCGCAAGTTCTGCCTATTCGGCACGACATATATATATATATATATATATATATATATATATATATATATATATATATATATATATATATATATATATATATATATATATATATATATATATATATATATATATATATATATATATATATATATATATATATATGCGAGTCGTGGGCTCTAACAGAGGATAGTGTTGGTTACAGTAGAAAGGCAGCATCCTGACTTATGTAGGTAATGTGCGGTCTACCCGGTCATAATTCACAATGAAGTCACTAAATAGTTCAGTTGGTTGTTCATTCTAATTAAGTTCATCCGGGTAAAATTTGAAATAATGTTAAGTTCCTAGCACCGAGAAACTCCGCTTGAGAGAGACAGTGTTAAGTTCCTAGCACTGAGAAACTCCGCTTGAGAGTGACAGTGTTAAGTTCCTAGCACTGAGAAACTCCGCTTGAGAGTGACAGTGTTAAGTTCCTAGCACTGAGAAACTCCGCTTGAGAGTGACAGTGTTAAGTTCCTAGCACTGAGAAACTCCGCTTGAGAGTGACAGTGTTAAGTTCCTAGCACTGAGAAACTCCGCTTGAGAGTGACAGTGTTAAGTTCCTAGCACTGAGAAACTCCGCTTGAGAGTGACAGTGTTAAGTTCCTAGCACTGAGAAACTCCGCTTGAGAGAGACAGTGTTAAGTTCCTAGCACTGAGAAACTCCGCTTGAGAGAGACAGTGTTAAGTTCCTAGCACTGAGAAACTCCGCTTGAGAGTGACAGTGTTAAGTTCCTAGCACTGAGAAACTCCGCTTGAGAGAGACAGTGTTAAGTTCCTAGCACTGAGAAACTCCGCTTGAGAGAGACAGTGTTAAGTTCCTAGCACTGAGAAACTCCGCTTGAGAGAGACAGATAGACAAAGAGACAGACTTTTTATCTAGGGAACCAAAATAAAACTGTTTTGTTTACTTCTTGGATATATGATCTCTAGAAGATGAAGAATTTCCTGTTGACGGTTTTACACTAGTTTTTGCTCACTACAATATGTCACACTCACTACTAGTGAGTAACCCTCACTTCAGACGTGTTAACCCTTACTGCTAACGTATTACACTCACTGCTAATGGGTCACCCTCACTGCTAGTGGGTCACCCTCACTACTAATGGGTCCCCATCACTGCTAGTCGGTCACCATCACTCGGCTGCACTTGGGGTCATTAATGTTCTGTATCTTCTGTACATTTACAATCAAGAATACTTTAATCTGTAATGAAGTAGCTAATATATTTATTTGAAGCGCTAAGCCCGTGTGGATAATTCAGTGCAAGGATTGTTGGAGGCTCGATTCCACCTCCTGTAACTGTAACTCTAGCAATCAGACTTCTAATAATGAAGATCTCAAATGAAGACAGTTCTTGCTTTTTTCCCCAATGAATTTTCACTATGACACTTGGGTCAGCTTATTACGTTTATCGTAGAAATCACAAAATACCCCAATTTTCTTTCCAAGTTGTTTAAAAAGTTAGTTTTATGACTTAATCACGGTTAATTTTGGGACGTACTGCACTCAAAATATTCTATGGGGAAGTTTTTTAATATGGGTGATAAAAGGCTTTCCACTTCACATCCACATCTCAGTTATAACATTCAGTTAAATTTGGACTTTAAAAAAAAATTGCATCAGTGGGTACGGAGGGAAAAAGAGAGTTCACATCGAGGCTAAACTTTTGCATATTGTGAAAGTAATGACTAACAGCTTCCTGTATCAAAGTACGTACCGAGAGATGCTTCTTTCTCAGTACGTACTTTACAACTTTTTTAGCGATTAAAAGTACAACCTGTTTTAGTGGTTAAAACTACTTTGCAACCTGTTTTAGCTATTAAAATATTCTTGATTGGTGGTGAGCAGGTGACGTGCAGCCTTAATGACCCAAGTGTAGTTGATACGCTTTAATATCTGTTTGACCAACCAACTTTCTCGTGTCAAGTCTTATGAAAGCATTACAAGCGAGTTCGAGACTTTAGCCAGAAAAAGAGAAGAAATTACTTAGCCATTCAGTCATTTATTACATATAAATGTAACGAAAAGAACAAAAACACATAGCGTGACTCTGTGTATAGTACGGAAAGGACCGAAACGTCGTCGTAAGCTTCTCTCTTCTACGTGCGGGTTATTTGTGTATGCTTGTAACACCTCGGGGTAGTGCTGGGTGGAGACGTACGCTAAATTTACGAGTTTTTAGCAGCCAATAAAAAATCGAGAATTAAACGAATAAAAAAACAGTTGGTTTAGCAGATTGACACCTTCTTCAGTTAGTATTGTGTACCTGATTATAATCACCAGATGATACTGACAGTGAGGTAACACACAACACTGCGGAGACAGAGTAAACAACACTGCAGACAGTAACACTGCACAGACAGTACATAACATTGCTGACAGTGTAGGTCTTGCTAATCTTCTTCGTATTACTCCACCGAGTCTAGTGTTGGATGATGATGATAATGATGATGATGATCATGACAAATTTGTATCATTCTGGCACAAGGACCTGCGGAGGATTCCTCTTCCCACTAACCCCCCCCCTACCTATCACTATCTTTCTTGCTGTCCGCTGAACGCTGTCAGATCTCTGGCCAGCCAGGCTGTTGGCGATTGCCTGATGGTGGTGCTGATATAAAAAAAGTCAGACAACAGCGGTGGCAGCTACTACGTAGCTGCGGGAGCCACTCGGGCTTCCGACACTCGCCATTACATCCGGAAATGCTGCTGCAATTTAGACAGTCTCTTTCCTTTCCCCCCTTTTCTCTTTTGAATGCTTCATTGAAGCCAAGAAATCAGGAGATTTTCCTTGCAGAAAAAAAAAAGGATGTAGCAAGTACCTTTTTTTAATACTTCACTATTGCTAAGAACTCAGATTTTCCTTACAGTCCCTCTGAAGGGGGTAGGGGGGGAGGAAGGACGATGGCTCTTTTGTTTTTAGAGTAGTAGCGAGACAGGATTTCCGCGGAGATAAAGTCGGCAGGACTGGCGAAATGTTTGGCGTGTCCACGGAAGGTCCCGCTATGTTGAGAGCGAGACTGGAGCAGGATCCACGGATCCCCACGCTCTGATTACACCTTCTGGGACGTGAAGGGGGGCAGAGGAGGGTGGAGAGAGAGAGAGCACAGGAAGTGGGTCATTTGAGGAAGGTTGTAGTAGAGGTGAGGGAGAGACTGAGGGAGGGACAGAGAGAGAGAGATAGAAAAAATATATGTTATGGAAAGACAACAACGTGTGTTCAGAAAGAAGGAAATATGAAGATAGTTGCAACAGCAAGACGACTGCCAACAGACCCACAGACCATATGTTGCAACAGTAAGATGGCTGCCAACAGGCCCATACCCCATCTGTTGCAACAGCAAGATGACTGCCAACAGGCCCATACCCCATTTGTTGCAACACCAAAACGACTGCCAACAGGACCATACCCCATCTATTGCAACAGCAAGATGGCTGCCAAAAGGCCCATAAACCATCTGTTGCAATACCAAGATGGCTGCCAAAAGGTCCATACCCCATCTGTTGCAACACCAAAACGACTGCCAACAGGCCCATTCCCCATCTGTTGGACGTAATTTACTTTAACCTCACTGGGTTATCGTGAGCAGTTATACTCATGTGTTGCTATTTAAGACAAATCTGAAAAATAACTTGTATAAAAGTACATAAATAAGCTTCTTTACACAAACAGATCCATTAATGATCTGTTGAAACGTCAAGATGGCCGCCATCACTTTGTTGTACTTCATTACTCAGGGCAGGAGTGACCTATCCTGCCCATATTCCCAGACACCACATGGGCAAGAGGCAAGCCTTATACGGAGCTCTGTAACGATGGCTTGAGGGCAAGAGATGGAAAAGAAATAATGTTTGGAAAAGGGAGGAATGAGAGAACACTGACTGAGGGGGAAGGGGAGGAAAGAATATCATAATAGTGGTGGTGGTAGTGTTGTTGTTGGTGGTGGTGGTAGTAGGGATAATAGAGGGTAAAATGGTTATAGCAGCTGTTGGTTGTGTTGGTGGTGATGGTGGTAGTGGTTGGTGGGTAGCAGCAGCAGTAGTAGTAGTTGTTGGTGGGTTTAATTGGTGACTGTCAGTAGTGGTGGTGGTGGTGATGATTGTATTGAATGGTATAGCAAAAGCATCAACTGCAGTAGCTAATGGTGGTAGTCATAGTGTCGTCACAATGCACCACCACCAACACAGCACCAACCACAACAACAACATCCACAACCCCAATAACGACAATAACAACAGCAGCATCCAAGACAACCACAACAACCACAAAAGTAACCACCACCACCACCACCACCACTGATGTTCCCAGAATAACCCTCTAGGACCAAATCCAGTTTTGGGTTATAATGGGTTTCTGGGTACTAACAGCGCTTTTGTTTGACTCAGTCGCCCACTCAGCACAACCTTTCGCCATTTCCAAATAAAAGCAAATTTGAAATTTCTTGTCTCCTATAAATAATAGGCTCAAGATTTTTTTCTAAGCCGTAAGCAAATTCAGAAATATAGGCCACTAGGCCTGCTGCAGTAGTTCTCCAGTCTCATGAAAAAGCAGAAGAATGGAAGTTGGATCGACCTATGGTCCGTGATATAGCAGGCTCAGCTCTATAACCAGTCAGCTACTCTGCCGTCCATTCTTCTGTTCACTGACAGACGTTCCTTTGCAACTTAAGTTTACCTTGATATGTTCCGTGTGTCCACGTAACTTTATTTAAACATGATACAATGTTTGTATGGAAATGGTTGACACTTTAGTTGAACCTGCCTAACATGGGCCAGTAGGTCTGCTGAAATGATCCTTCTTTCTTATGTTTATGCAGAAAGCGCATGTGCAACAACTAGGTATCTTTATTATGTAGACGTTTCGCCCACCAGTGGCTTCATCAATACAAAAGAGGAACAAAAACAGAGCCTGAAGAAACATATGAGGTAATGAGTCCCTCGGCCTAGCAGAACACCTGCCGCTAGGCTCCAAGTCTACTTTTTAAAGATTCCCAGTTACTGCACAAGTCTCTACTCCTTCAGCAGGTGAGGAACCCTGAGAACATAAAAACATAAGAACATAGGAATGGAGAAACACTGCAGAAGGCCTACTGGCCCAGACTATTTTCTAAGCCGATCTTGTGAGAGAAACTCTTCAAGCAAGAGGAGTCGAGGCTTGGAAGGCGCGTGGTCTTCTGACCTGTGAAGACTCGCATGTTGTTTTGTTGGTAGGTTTGGGTTTGAGAAGGTCCCTGAAGAGAGTGGCGCAGCACTGCACACAGTATGTGCTTGAGCCATATTGTGAAGGATTAGACACATTTGCAACATCTGGGAATCTTTATTATAAATGTTTCGCCATCCAGTGGCTTTATTAGTATACATTCAAGAATATAATAGGAAGACTGTAGAACTATATACAAAAGACGAAGTAATCAGTCCCTCAGTCTTGGAGTTAGTGAAGAGCCGGACTGTGCCTAGTACAGGATTTTGAGGGTGGTCCACCCTCACGCCATGTGTCAAGAACGTGCCGAGTGTGACGTTGCCTGGGTTCCAACCCGAGAAACAGCGCTGCCAAACGTATTCACTGTTTAATTGTTGTTAAATACACGTTTTCACAGGTATAGGTATACATGGTGATAGATAGTCATGGGGGTCGATAGATAGGGAGGTATACAGGTGGATATGTAAGTAGATAGTGAAGTTGGTAGCTTGGTAGGGATGTAGATAGACCAGTAGATAAGACGTAGAAGTATATGAGGGAAATAATTAGGGAGGCAATGAGTTAAAAAGGGAGGGATGGAGAAGAGAGAGGAAGGAAGGGAACAGAAAGGGAGGGAGAGAGAAGAATGCAGGGAAAGGAGGGAGGAAGGTGAGGGCAGATACCCAGAAATACAAACTACATTACCTTCAATTACCCTTCCATTATCCTCCCTTCTTTCTCCCTGTCTCTTACCCTCTTTTTCCATATCTTTCCTCCCCCTCTCCCCACCTTCCCGTTCACAATCTTTATTCTTCCCTTTCTTTAATCTCCTTCTATTCTTCCATCATGAACCCCTCCAATCTCGCCTCTCCCTTCTCTCTCATTTCCCTTTCCGCTTTATTTCACTCTTCTCCCTTATCCTCCCTTTCCTCCTTTCCTATCTAAATACTAGTGAAATAGAAGATACAAGTTCTGTATTGTTGAATCCCTTCTTGGCGACGTTTCGCCCCCCCTCCCCCCGGAGTGGGTTTAATCGAGTCTCAGAGAGATGCTCTGTCTCTCACCGACATGGGGTGAACCAAACAAAAAGAAAAAAAGAAGAAACACATTCACCATCACTTATTCAGTAGTTCTCTGGCCGGGAGTGAGCGGACATTTTTTTTTTTTAATTTTTACAAAAAGTTCCCCCCCCCCTTTTTTTAAAGAACGCTTCGCTCAGGACGTTTATCAGCGATGGTGAATAGAGCAAGACGGGTATTCCTTCAGCATCTGGTGGACACAGAGGCGTTCAAAACAAGGCGTTGTTGTGAGTTACGTCATCTCATCTTCCAGTGTTACCACAATTACTAACAATCTCAGCTTCTAGTGTTACCGCAATCACTAGCAATAACAGCTTCCAATCCTACCACAATCACTAACAATAACAGCTTTCAATCCTACCACAATCACTAACAATAACAGCTTTCAATCCTACCACAATCACTAACAATAACAGCTTCCAATCCTACCACAATCACTAACAATAACAGCTTCCAATCCTACCACAATCACTAACAATAACAGCTTTCAATCCTACCACAATCACTAACAATCTCAGCTCCCTCACAGTACTGCCAGAAGGAAGAATTTAAACTTTACAAATAACAAATTTATGGATTCATCAGTACACAACCAGAAGAAAACATTAACATGTATCGCCCCGAGAAATACAAGCCTCTAACACTACGTGTATTGTAGCATAATGTATACTGTATATATAGCGTTCAGTAGGCTTAGTATATCTATACATATTCTTAATTTAGGGTTAATTTCGCACTTTTGTTCCTTAATCAGAAAGATTAGATCGATAGAGCACTTTTTTCACGGTTGTATTAGGATGTGGTGGAGCATTTGGCATTGGTTGGTCTTTCTTCCTTCTCTGTGTTCCTTCTTTTATCTTTCTCCTCTGTTCTTCCCTTTTCCATTATCCTTTCTTGTTTATTCTACCTACCTCTCCTCTTCATACTTCTACCTCAAACTTCTTCCTCGTGTCTCTACCTCACCCCCCTCCCTCCCTGACGACTCTCTTACACGACCCTCCTTCACGCCCTTCCTTCACGCCCTTCCTTCACGCCCCTCCTTCACGCCCTTCCTTCACGCCCCTCCTTCACGCCCCTCCTTGCCTGGCGACGCCTCAACACTGTAGTAAGTGAAGCGGAAGTTGTCCAGACGTGGTCAACCATCTGAGGACAAGTGTTTGTGTGCTGATCCCGCACTCTGCTGCCACACCTGCTGCCACACCTGCTGCCACACCTGCTGCCACACCTGCTGCTACACCTGGGATTGTGATCATCAACACACAATCTTCAAGACAGACACAAGGGCCCAGTGAAACAGATAGTAACCTTGTAATTACCTTGTTTCTCAATGTCATTATTATTCCAATTACCTTCATTACCGCAGAGTGATGTTCTCACATTACAATTACTGCAGCGATTACATTTAGTAATTATGGAATAACTTTCCGGGAGAACGTAATTCCGGGGAAATCCCTCGGCCACAAAAATTGACTCCGATTTTAGCAGCGAATGTTTGGTGTAAATTGAGGAATTCACAGGCACGTGTGTGTGTGTGTGTGTGTGTGTGTGTGTGTGTGTGTGTGTGTGTGTGTGTGTGTGTGTGTGCTCATCTACTCACCTATTTGTGGTTGCAGGGGTGGATTCATAGCTCCTGGCCCCGCCTCTTCACTGTGTGTGTGAGAGAGAGAGCGCGCGCGTTCGCCTATATGTGATTGCATGGGTCGATTCGCAGCTCCTGGCCCCGCCTCTTTGCTGGTCGCTGCTAGATCCATCTGCCTCCACCCGGCTCCAAGAGCCTCATCGTACCTCTTCTTAAAGCTGGGTATATTTATGCTAGTTGTGTTCCGTGTGTTATTTGTGTCTCCATGTTGTGAAGGATGGCAGGTGTGGTGGAGGAGTGTGTTGGTAATATTCTCGGTACATTTCGAACCTCCAATAAAGAGAACGTTTCGCCCTGCGTAGATCTTGATCATGTCTTGATATAGCTCTACCCATGGCGAAACATGCTCTATATTAAAGTTTTGCTCTATCAAGAGTCGTTTTAATATTGGTCTTGATGTACCTAACAAGCAACTCTTTAATTGATAAAAAATAGAGAAGTGTACACCATCTGGGTATCTTTCTTGTAAACGTTTCGCCATCCAGTGGCTTTATCAGTACATATATTAAGACTGAGGGACTGATTACCTCATCTTTTGTATATAGTTCTACTATCTTCCAGTGATGTCCTGGAATCTGTATTGATAAAGCCACTAGATGGCGAAACGTCTACAATAAAGATACCCAGATGTTTCACATGTGTCTAATTCTTCATCTTGTCGGTATTATATACAACTCTTTAATTAGTTCTCAGAGGATAAAGTGAAGCTTGCAGCCGGTGAATGATTTCTCTTCTTCCCCTCAGTCCCCTCAGTCCCCTAGGTTAAGTCTGGTTACTTGATAAACAAGACCCTTTGCAGCAATTGGGTATCTTTATTCTGGAAACGCTTCGCCCACGTAGTGGCTTCTTCAGTCCAATACAGAGAAAGGTGGAAGATGTGGAAGAGGAGTTTGAGATAATCAGTCCCTCAGCCTGGAGTCGATGTGGTCAGTCCATCGGTCTTCATGAAAGTCAAAACTGATGAACTCTAGGCTGGGGGACTGATTACCTCAAACCCCTTATTATCTTCCACCTTTCTCTCCATTGGACTGAAGAAGCCACTGCGTGGCGAAACGTTTCCAAAATAAAAATAACCAAATATTGTACGAGTGTCTCATTTATCAACTTGTCGGTTTTCTAAACTATTTATTCCCATCTGGTTACTTATTACACTTGTGTTACAACGTTCCACGTTATTATGTGGTTTAGTCTGTTACGCAACACTATCACTTTCAGCAGGATTTACTTGTGGTTGGTTCCATGGAGGTCATGGCGTCGTGGTGCGGTCCCAGACCGGACCTCCTGGTTGATGGAGAAGTAGATCAGGCAGCTGGGAATAGAAACAAGGAGTCCAGTGTATGCACCACAGCCAGGTTGATCAGGAACGAACTTGGGGAACTTATGATGTTGTTATGAGGGATCGTTGGAGGAGCGATGGTGACAAGGAAACAACTGTAAGGTTGTTATGGTGTCGTTGGTTTAGGTAAGGGTTGAAGAGCTCAGCCACGTGACGCAAAGCTTGGCCAGTTAGGTGTCTTTATTGGCGAAACGTTTCGCCTACGCAGTAGACTTCTTCAAAGACAAAGGGGACTGAACACCTCAGATACTTTTTCGCCAAGGTTGATGGACTGATTATATCATCTTTTTTTTTTTCATTTCTACTGCTTCCTTTGTCTTTGAAGAAGCCTACTGTGTAGGCGAAACGTTTCATCAATAAAGATACCCAACTGTTGCACATGTGTCTTAATCTTCAGGTCGGTATTTTATACTATTTTCAACAGCTTGGCCAGGAGTCCTGGCTGTAAATGTTGCTAGGAAATATGTATGTATATACTACACAATACTGTTGATGAAGTCATTGGACGTGGTTATTACTCGCAACAGGTAGACTGATTTACAAAATTATTAGTCTGAGGAATAACGAATTTCCTTCTCTCTGGCATTTTCACTTGGTAAGCTCAAAGTCGCGGTTTGAATCTCCCGTCTTACAAAGACGTCCCAGGTTTTCTGTTTCGTTCCACACCTTCAGTGAGCCACTGAGACGTTCACTGTGTGATCTTAACTGAAGACGGATCTCCTGAAGAGGACCCCAGAAAGGGATCGAAATATACAGATCAACTATTCTTTTGTGTTTCTGTCTCAATGTGGGTTATTACTGAGCACTGACAAGTGTTCATGACACTTTAGTTATCTAAGTGTCTTAGTCTTCAACTTGCCGGTTTTGTAAACCATGTATCACGTCCTTGAGACGATACATATCATGAGTATCATCATCGTAAATATCGGTTCAGCGACTCCCTGCTTCATTAATTTCCAGCAGCGGCTTCTACGTGGATCTGTGACCACGAGAACACATTTTATCCCCTCACAACCTTGGCAGTTTTTACCCTGGTCATAAATATACGATAACAAGAAATGTGCATTTAATCTAGACCTTCTAAATATGCATTTATTAAGAAAAACTGCAGCAAGAGGCGATGCATGGGAAAGACAGAATATATTTTTTTTTCATCCAGTAAAGGTTTACTGGCGTCACAATACATTACTTGGAAGGTTCTTTCCGTAGCCACGGGGAGGTGGGCTGGGTGGTATTTCCGACACAACAGTTTTTGCAATGTTTCGTCTCATCCAGGTCATGCTCAGCTTTTTGACAGAATTATCAGGTAGGGGAATTTAACCATCGTGATACACGATCTCAAGTACTTAAAAAAGTCACCAGCAGACATCTTGGTCATCAACGTGGCTGTGAGTTGCGGGATACAAGTAACACCAACCCAGTGTGTGGATTCGCAAGACGCACCCTGTGTATCTTTCCCCGTACTCATAATAATGTTCTTCCTGATCTAGTGATGTCTCCTTGGAAACAAAATCTCCACAGCATGACGGTGCATTTCTGCGGTAGGAGGTGGCCATCCGATCTGCTGGCTCATTCCGTAGTCTGTATTCAATTCACTTGATCACAGTTCACTCTGTGTAAGAAATGATGATTAAGACATATGTGCAACAGTTAGGGATCTTTATTTTGGAAAGTTTCGCCTACACAGGAGGCTTCTTGACTGATGAAGCCTATTGTGTAGGCGAAACGTTTCATCAATAAAGACACCCAGCTGTTGCACATGTGTCTTAATCGTCAACTTGTCGGTATTTTATATCATTTTGAACATTATCGTCTTGTGGATTTTTTTTTTTTTGGAGGGGGAGGGGTTCTTGACCGAGGTGTCAAGAAGTTCACCCAGTAAAAAAAAAAAATTTGATCTGTTATGGTATTAAGTTTCTCCCCGGCATCCCAAGCCAGCAGGGTGAGGAGGAACATGTTGTATACTGGTTTAGAACAAAACCTTTCGGTCCTGTGACCTTGATCACTTCACGTATTCTAAACCAGTTTGTTGGTGTCTGTTACCAAGGTGTATACTGAGGCAGTGACGGAACCATCTTCTTTTTTACGATAACTTTAAAATTGGATGGGAAGCTAGACGTGGCTGAAATCCTTTTCCGAACTTGATAAAGATCAGGGAAGGACCTAAACGTTGCTTTGTTTCAACGGTAAGTTGTGGGTAAGTTTTGAATTGTTTCCAGCCGTGGAAGTGTAACTTTCTTCCAACGACAGGCTCTCTTTCTTCCTACGACAAGATGACTTTCTTCCTACGACAGGCTCTCTTTCTTCCTACGACAAGATGACTTTCTTCCTACGACAGGCTGACTTTTTTCCTACGACAGGCTAACTTTCTTCCTACAACAGGCTGACTTTCTTCTTGCGACAGGCTGACTTTCTTCCTACGACCGGCTGACTTTCTACCTACGACAAGCTGACGAAAATCAGGCAAGACAGTAAAGGGGAGACTAAATCTTCCTTGGATGTAGTGAGACCTTCTACACAGAAGATAGTCACCAATTTAAGACAGCTCATATGAGCTGTGAAGATTCTCTGTACCTTTCCCAGCTAAGCAGTTTCACCTGCCTTGAAGGAGGCCGTTAATACACAGCAATATTCCAGCCTAGACAGAACGAGTGAGAAAGATTAGCTCAAAACGGTGTTTACCTCATCAGCTGGACTCATTCTTGTGTACGCAGCGCTGGTGTAGGACCCTCACCTAGTAACACACCGAGTGAAACACGAGAATGTACAAAGGAGTGCACACACAGACTTGTGTCTAAGCTGGGAGTTTGTGCGCTGTTTAGACAGGCTGAGAGAGTTTAATCTTCCATCACTGGAAGACTGGATATGATCAGAACATGTAAAATACTCAGGGACGTAAATAGTGTAAGACAGGAGAAGGCTTCTTACCAGGGAAATGACTAAAACATGACGACATTATTTGGAAATTGCACACCCCCAAAAATAAGCCACAGGAATATCAGGAAACATTCAACATAACAACGGGAAAGAAGTGTAGGTGCAGTGAACACTGACACAGCGACGGCTGACCCAATACACAGCTTCAAAAATAGACGCGGCGGGTGCTGTTTCACCTCAGTAGATCGAAAGTTAAGTGGGCGGCGGAGCAAGCTGGAGCTCACCCACCCAGATTTAAACAGGTAATTACAGATAGGTAATTACAAGAAGTAATTATACCCTTGTATGCCCACACCCACCTCAAAGTCCACGCACCAAGCACCCCCACAACCCCCACACACACCCTACACTTCCCCCTCACACACACCCAAGCAGTTCACCTCAGCAGGTCTCTAATATTTCTGGCCAGCAGTAATGACGTCAGTGGGAGCCGGAAGCTCCTCCCTGGATACTGGAACTCCAGAGGTCATCCTGGCGTCTTCAAGATTTGTGGTCTTAGTCTTCGCCTCGTCCCTTCGTCTTACCTGCCATCATCATCATCCTCCCTCTCCCTCCCTCTCTCCCTCTCTCTCTCCCCCTCTCTCTCTCCCTCTCTCTCTCTCTCTCGGGCCTCTGATAGATTGGCAACTGAAGATGGTGATCACAAGGAGGGAGAGAGAGAGAGAGAGACTCTCTCTCTCTCTCTCTCTCCCTCCTTGTGATCACCATCTTCAGTTGCCAATCTATCAGAGGCCCGAGAGAGAGAGAGAGAGAGAGAGAGAGAGAGAGAGAGAGAGAGAGAGAGAGAGAGAGAGCGTTTACACTTTCTCCCGGCCTTGTCACCTCTTACCATGACTATTCAGTAAGTGGTTAGGTTACTAGGATGTTCGGTGAGTGCAGATGGTGCGTCTTCTGGCTCCTGCGTGTAGCTGGGAGTCATCTTTCAGATTTGAAACTGCTGAAATATTTTTTTGGGTATAAATAATACACAGGATAAGGCATATCTAGATTAATTGATATCGTATAATAATAAATAAAATCACACATTATATATTATTATATTGTATTATATTACTGTTGCGGTAGATAACATAATAATGTATGACACAACAGTAATAAACTAACAATTCTCCAGCGTTTCCATACAAGACTTTCTGTTGTCGTCATCTAGTGTCGCAGGTTTCTTTCCTTCTAGACGTACCTAGGTAGGTCTGACAGTTAACTTTATATTCCTCCAGCAGTGTGGGTTTCCTGGCTTCCTTACACTCTTGAGTCTGTGCCTGTGAGGCAAGAAAGTCTTCAGTGACCAGTCGTGGCTTCAAGTATATCTCGGTGCGTGATACCTTCGGAGCTGCTATTTTAATCACTGTCAACACTATATTTACATAACGCTAAAACTGTCGTGCTAGTCTATCATGCTTTAAGCCATTTTTTTGAGGGAGGGGGAAGGCAAATTATGTTATATCACGTTAGGTTGGGTTAATCTTTAGACGCTGCCGTAGCAACTGAGCGAGTAATGGAATTCTTGATTCTTCATCGTCCTACTGCAGTGTCACTGTTCAGTCTGACGGGTTTGAGTACTTCATTTGCGTGACCCATGTTGTATGATGAACTGTGACAGGGTAAACATAGCTAGCGTTTTTTCATCCTACTATGTAAGTATCGTACAAATGCGGAGTATGGTCGTAGCTCACTGTGGATATACCTCAGTTTTGTTTAATATTAAAGAGGAAACGTGTTGAGGACCTGAGAGCTGTCTGGAGAGTGAGGAATGGCTGTTAGTCTGAAGTGATAGAGGAAAAGAGAGAGAAACACATTTAGAAAAGATTTTGGTAATTAAAGCCTTCTCTTCCTCTCAGACTCTTCTCGTCTCTGCCCCCCCCCCCTTTTTTTTTACCGTCCTCCTCTCTCTCTCTCTCTCTCTCTCTCTCCCCCCAACTATCTATCTTTTCATGTTTTCTTTCTCTTTTCACCTACTTCCCTTCCACTTTCACTCTACCTTCCCTACCCTTTAACCCTAGTAGTTGTCTCTTCTTTTCCTTTCCTTCAAAACCTTTCCCTTCAGGACCATTTCCCTCAAGACTCCCTTACCTTCAAGACCCTTCCCTTCAAGACCCTTTTCCCTTCAAGACCCTTCCCTTCAAGACCCTTCATTTAAGACCCTTCCCTTCAAGACCGTTATTACAACCCAGGAATCCAAATGGCCTGTTATCCCGGGTGTAATGGGAGCAAAATAAACACAGCAGAAAAAGTTTGACCTATATTATCCTTCACCAATTTATAACAGCAATATGTACACTATGTACAGTGATAAGTATAGTGCACTCCACGGTAAGCAAGGCAGAAATAGAAGCCACAAGATAGCAGACCGTGCTTCAACCAGCTCTAGAATGGGAATGACAAGGGCAGACAGGAGAGCGGTACCCACATAACCTCTGCGATTGCCAAAACCATCATCTTATTGGCTAGAACATGGTCACTAGTTGAACGACGGGGCCCCATCATCAACTCTTAGCAACCTGGTTCGCTGGTTGGGGGAGATAGCCTGTAAATGAGGGTGTGTACATGCGCCGAATAAAGGTTACGTACTCTTTGCATGCCACACCCCCACCCCGAGAAGGCTCAGGATTAGGCTGCCACCTCCCAGTGGTAACCGTGCCGCCATGGCACAAAATAATGGGACCGCCTTTCCTCTCCACCATCCAACTCTTAGATAGAGCTCAGCTTTTCTCGTGACCAAAAGCCAAACCCTAAACTTAGAGTGAGACAGCAGTCAGACAGGCTAGCATAGGTCCAAGATACAGACGGACGGTAGCCCGCATCCCCTCACTAAAAAAAAACCCACACCAGGGGATAAAAAAAAAAAGAGCGTGAAAAGGGGTTACCACAAATAACATCCTAACCTAAATAAGTAAAAATATTAGACTCTAGATAAAGAGTCTGCCAACATATTTTCTTTGCCGGCAATATATTTAATTCTGAGTGAGTATGGTTGCAGTCTTACCGTCCAGCGCATGAGCCTTGTGTTGTGGTTCTTCATGGCTTGGAGATATACTAGAGGATTGTGATCACTGTAGACTGACCACCTGCGATGTCTGGCCCACATAAACATCGAAATGCTCCAAAGCCAGTACCAGCACGAGGGCTTCTTTTTCAATGGTAGAGTAAGCCCTCTGATGTGGCTGGAACTTGGCTGAAAAGTATGCTACAGGCTGCAACTCCTTGTTCCCGATTTGTAATAGTACTGCCCCAACCCCAGACTCTCAAGCATCAACCTGTAATGAAAAAGGTTTGGAGAAGTCTGGAGACAAGAGAATGGGTGCAGTACACAATAATCTTTTTGCTTTATTAAAAGCAGTGTTACAGTCTGAGGTCCAATTAAAGGGAACTTTTTGACTGGTAAGAGAGGTAAGAGGGGCTACAATATCTGAGAAATTCTTACAGAATCTTCTGTAAAATCCTATCATGCCTAGGAAACGTTGAAGAGATTTCCTATCATGAGGAACTGGATAATCTTTAATAGCAAAAACTTTAGCAAGTTTAGGTGCAACTTTACCACTACCTACTTCATGGCCTAGAAAAGTGAGAGTGGCCTGGCCAAAGGAAGATTTAGATAAATTAACTGTTAAATGGGAACTCTTAAAGGTCTCAAAAAGAGCCTTAAGCCTAAGTAGATGTTGATCCCAAGTATCAGACACCACAACAATATCATCTAGGTACGCTGCCGTGCCTTCAAGGCCTGTAATAGCCTGATGGATAAGTTTCTGGAATGAAGAGGGGGAATTTTTCATTCCGAAGGGGGTAATTGTATTCATAATGACCTCCTGGAATTACGAAGGCAGAGATTTCCTTCGCCTTATCCGTCAAAGGTACCCGATAGTAGCCTTTAAGGAGATCTAACTTGGACACAAAAGTAGCCTTACCCACAAAGTCAATTACGTCATCCAGACGAGGAAGAGGGTAAGCATCTGTAATTGTGACCTCGTTCACCTTACGGTAGTCTGTACACATACGAAACCCTCCATCAGCCTTCTTCACAAGGATGCACGGTGAAGCCCATGGACTAGATGACTCCTCCACTAAACCATGCTTTAACAAAAATTCTACTTCCTGCTGAAGTAGCCTTTGCTTTTCAGGATTAGCTCTGTAGGGGGAGAGTTTAATTGGTTTAGAGTTTCCCACATCTACATCATGGTAACCTAACGTACATTTTTTCGGCACATCCGAAAAAATATTAGGATATGACTGTAGAAGCTCCGTTAAATTTGTTGCTTACGTTTCAGATAATCCCTCCATTAAAGGGCTAGGATCCTTGAGGACAGAATTTGAAAGTTTAATATTAATTTCGGAGATAGAGTGCAAAGAATCAGAGTCGTCCTCTGAGGTAGAGGACAGAGTCATTACTGGGACTTTATCTGGTGTATGAAAAGACTTTAATTGATTAATGTGGTAAGTTTTAGTTTGAGGTCTTATCAATGGGAGCTACCACATAATTTACATCAGATAGTCTACTTACAATCTGCATAGGTCCCGTAAATCTAGCTTTCAAGGTGTGGCCAGGTATAGGTTCCTGCACCAACACCTTGTCTCCTGGATGGAAGGAGCGGAATTGTGCACTTCTGTCATACCTCTGTTTCATCTTACTTTGAGCTGTCTTTAGGTTAGCCTTGGCTAACTGACGTGCCACCTGCAACCTTGAAGACGGGTTGTAGAGTTGAGCTAACGTCTTCTCCCATCCATCCTTCTTTGAGCACCCGAAGAGGACCTCGTACATTGTGCCCTATTACAACCTAGGATTTCAAATGGCCTGTTATCCCAGGTGTAATGGGAGCAAATAAACACAGTAGAAAAAGTTTAGACTTATATTATCCTTCACCAATTTAGAACAGCAATATGTACACTATGTACAGTGATAAATATAGTGCCCTCCACGGTAAGCAAGGCAGAAATAGAAGCCACAAGATAGCAGACCGTGCTTCAACCAGCTCTAGAATGGGAATGACAAGGGCAGACAGGAGAGCGGTATCCACATAACCTCTGCGATTGCCAATCCCACCTTCTTATTGGCTAGAACCTGGTCACTAGTTGAACGATGGGGCCCCATCATCAACTCTTAGCAACCTGGTTCGCTGGTTGGGGGAGATAACCTGTAAATGAGGGTGTGTCCATGCGCCGAATAAAGGTTACGTACTCTTTGCATGCCACACCCCCACCCCCGAGAAGGCTCAGGATTAGGCTGCCACCTCCCAGTGGTAACCGTGCCGCCATGGCACAAAATAATGGGACCGCCTATCCTCTCCACCATCCAACTCTTAGATAGAGCTCAGCTTTCCTAGTGACCAAAAGCCAAACCCTAAACTCAGAGTGAGACAGCAGTCAGATAGGCCAACATAGGTCCAAGATACAAGCGGACGGTAGCCCGTATCCCCTCACTAAAAAAAAACCCCCACATCAGGGGATAAAAAAAAGAGCTTGAAAGGGGGGTTACCACAAATACATCCTAACCTAAATAAAATATTAAACTAGACTCTTGACAAAGAGTCTGCCAACACATTTTCTTTGCCGGCAATATATTAATTTTTATATTGTAGGGCTGCAGCCTGAGCGTCCAACGCATAAGCCTTGTGTTGTGATTCTTCATGGCTTGGAGATAGACTAACGGGTTGTGATCACTGTAGACTGTGACCACCTGCGATGTCTGGCCCACATAAACATCGAAATGCTCCAAAGCCATTACCAGCGCGAGGGCTTCTTTTTCAATGGTAGAGTAAGCTCTCTGATGTGGCTGGAACTTAGCTGAAAAGTATGCGATTGGCTGCAGCTCCTTGTTCCCGATTTGTAATAGTACCGCCCCAACCCCAGACTCACAAGCATCAACCTGTAATGAAAAAGGTTTGGAGAAGTCTGGAGACAGGAGAATGGGTGCTGAGCACAATAATCTTTTTGCTTTATTAAAAGCAGTGTTACAATCTGACGTCCAATTAAAGGGAACTTTATGACTGGTAAGAGAGGTAAGAGGGGCTACAATATCTGAGAAATTCTTACAGAATCTTCTGTAAAATCCTATCATGCCTAGGAAACGTTGAAGAGATTTCCTATCATGAGGAACTGGATAATCTTTAATCGAAAGAACTTTAGCAAGTTTAGGTGCAACATTACCACTACCTACTTCATGGCCTAGAAAAGTGACAGTGGCCTGGCCAAAGGAAGATTTAGATAAATTAACTGTTAATTGGGAATTCTTAAAGGTCTCAAACAGAGCTTTAAGTCTAAGTAGGTGTTGATCCCAAGTATCAGACACCACAACAATATCATCTAGGTATGCTGCCGTGCCTTCAAGTCCTTTAATAGCCTGATGGACGAGTTTCTGGAATGAAGAGGGGGAATTTTTCATTCCGAAGGGGGTAACTGTATACTGATAATGACCTCCTGGAATTACGAAGGCAGAGATTTCCTTCGCCTTATCTGTCAAAGGTACCTGATAGTAACCTTTAAGGAGATCTAATTTGGACACAAAAGTAGCCTTACCCACAAAGTCAATTACGTCATCCAGACGAGGAAGAGGGTAAGCATCTGTAATTGTGACCTCGTTCACTTTACGGTAGTCTGTGCACATACGAAACCCTCCATCAGCCTTTTTTACTAGGATGCACGGTGAAGCCCATGGACTAGATGACTCCTCCACTAAACCATGTTCTAACAAGAAGTCTACTTCCTGCTGAAGTAGCCTTTGCTTTTCAGGATTAGCTCTGTAGGGGGAGAGTTTAATTGGTTTAGATTTTCCCACATCTACATCATGGTAACCTAACGTACATTTTTTCGGCACATCCGAAAAAATATTAGGATATGACTGTAGAAGCTCAGTTAAATTGGTTGCTTGTATTTCAGATAATCCATCCATTAACGGGCTAGGATCCTTGAGGAGGACAGAATTTGAAAGTTTAGTATTAATTTCAGAGATAGAGTGCAAAGAGTCAGTGTCGTCCTCAGAGGTAGAGGACAGAGTCATTACTGGGACTTTATCTGGTGTATGAAAGGCCTTGATTTGATTAATGTGGTAAGTTTTTGTTTTTGAGGTCTTATCAATGGGAGCTACCACATAATTTAAATCAGATAATCTACTTACTATCTGCATAGGTCCCGTAAATCTAGCTTTCAAGGTGTGGCCAGGTATAGGTTCCTGCACCAACACCTTGTCTCCTGGATGGAAGGAGCGGAATTGTGCACTTCTGTCATACCTCTGTTTCATCTTACTTTGAGCTATCTTTAGGTTAGCCGTGGCTAACTCACGTGCCACCTGCAACCTTGAAGACGGGTTGTAGAGTGCTGAGCTTACGTCTTCTCCCATCCATCCTTCTTTGAGCACCCGAAGAGGACCTCGTACATTGTGCCCAAAGATCAGCTCAAACGGACTATACCCTGTAGACTCTTGCACCGTCTCTCGTACTGAGAACAGCAACAACGGTAGAGATTCATCCCAATCTGTCGGAAAGTGCATGCAAAAACTTCTCATCATTGTTTTTAATGTTTGGTGGAATCTTTCCAAGGCGCCTTGGGACTGAGGGTGATAGGCAGTGGATAAGTTGTGAATTATCCCTAACCTAGTTAATACTTCCCTAAATGCTTTGGCAGTGAAGTTAGTACCTTGATCACTTTGTATAGTTTTAGGAATGCCAAAACAAGAAATGAATTTTGTTAAAGCTTTGAGAATAGCTTTAGTATTGATACTACGCATTGGGATCGCTTCAGGATATCTGGTTACTTTATCCATAATTGTAAATAAATACTGATTTCCAGACTTTGACTTAGGTAGTGGACCTACACAATCTATATTTAAATCTGCAAAAGGTTCTCCATCAGCAGGTATGGGTTGGAGAGGTGCAGGTTTAATGGAATGTCCAGGTTTTCCAACTTGCTGACATTCTCGGCAACACCTAATATGATTCTTCACACCTTTCTTTAATTTTGGCCAATAAAATTCTTTTGTGATTCTATACAAGGTTTTTGTAATTCCTAAGTGACCTCCTAATGACGTATTATGAGCTATATTTAATATCTGAGGTCTATACTTGGTTGGAACCACTAACCTGTCGTATAATTGCCGGCCCTCTATCTCCTTACCAGTCTCAGTGCAAACCAAATAATCATTTTTAACTTCATACTTGACTGGATGACCCAAAGAGGATTTACCCATGGCTGCCTGAAAAGCGAATTTTAAAGAAGGGTCCTTTCGTTGTTCCTCCCGGAAGGACAGTCCCTCGGGCATGGAAACAGAGACATCTGGCAATCCTGCAACCTGGGAATAGGAAGGCTTGATCGGGGTCTGTTCACTTGATTTACGAGACTCCGGCCGGTGTGTCTCATAAAACAACGTGGCTATTCCGAGATCGGAGTCGTCCAAGGATAGGTCAACATTCTCCCCAGACAACCCTTGGGATGTTGCCCGAGTTATGGCCAACACTGGAGAAGCATTAATCATTATAGGTTCAGGACACGAAGTAACAGTAGTAATGTTATTACCCAGTAATAACATGGCATTTTTCATGGGAAATCCTTTTGAGACACCTACAGTCAAGTACCCAGTGTAATATTTGCACTGTACATAAATTTTATGCAAAGGAACAGAATATATAGCTCCTCCATAGGCTTCCAATAAAACTGAGGAATTCAAGGAAGTATTCTCTGAAAGGGGTAATATTCCTTCTCTGACAAGTGAGCAATATGCTCCAGTATCTCTAAAGGTATTTACTTTAGTTGGTTCTGAGTTTTCCTGAAGGGAAATAAGACTTTCGCAATAATAAGGGGCCATACCTTTTTCTACTTCTCTAGGGGACATGTTACTAGGGATATTAGAGATTTTCCCGATGGGTTGAGGTTTTTGGGGGCAGTTGGAACTGATGTGACCTACTTTATTACACCTGAAGCAGACGACAGGCTTGCCCTTTACTCCCTGATGACGTTGCAAGTGGTGTCGTTCTGGCTGGTGCCTCTCTGGATATTGTTGTCGAGATGCTCCATAAGTAGTTTGCCTCTCCGCAGGGGGACCATATGTTGAGAAGCGTGGCTCACCAGGTGACTTGGTTGGATGACGTAGACGCTCTCCCTCCGGCTGGCACTTCATTCTCCAATGTTGTCGATCTCTGCTCACGCCAGACTGTTGAAAAGAGAGACGGGACCGCTCGGACAAGGAGCGGTTCGTTTCGAAGGTATCAGCCAACCTGGCCGCCTCCAATGCAGTGGTTAAGTCACGATCCTGCAGAAAGACACGAACCTCTGGTCCCACAGACTCCAGCAGGTTATCAATCAGAATAAGCTGCACCAGCTCCTCAAAGTTAGAGACACCACTCGCTTTATACCAGCTGGTAAAAGCTTTGGTTTGCTGTCTCACAAAGTCCACCAGGGATTGACCAAGCTGCCGCCTGTTCAATTTGAAGGTCTTACGATATTTAGCTGGGATACATGTATATGCTCCCAACACTGTGGTCTTCACTACTTGATAATCAGAGAATTCAGCGTCAGTTAATACCGACGTAAATTCCTGTGCCTTACCCAATAATGCTGTATGAACCAACGCTGCCCAGTGCTGTTCCGGCCACCTCAAGGCTCGAGCCTGATTTTCGAAGCTTTCGAAAAATTGCTCTGGTTCGGCCTCATTGAAGCGGGGAACAAGCTGTACTGCTTTTTGTAAACTGAAATCATTTACAGAATGCGAAAACTGCCTCCTTTCTCTTTCCCTATCAAATTCTTCCCTTGCGAATGCTCTCTGTTCCCTAGTTTGCTCCAGCGTGATTTTTGCCAGCTCAAGTGCCAAGGACGCTGATTCACCTCGAGACAACCCAGCTGCACTATACTGATCATCTTGCTCCGTAGGTGTATCATCTTCCTCATGCGAGAACATTAGAGTTTTTTCCCTAGCTCCCGTAGAGGGAGGAGTTTGATGTGCCATCTCTTCTTCAATAAGTATGTCAGCAATAAGTGAACGCAGTTGCGCAGCTGTAAGAGTGCGTTTATAGGGAATGCCAATGGAACGAGCAATTTGCCAACAACGCTGTAGGGACAATTTAGGTAGGTTATGCAAAGTATATGCCGACACCAGGCGTCTGACTCGTCTAGGTGGCATAAGTTATTCGCTATGCACAGTACGAATACCCCAACGTAACACGTTAATTTGCAGAACACGCTTAGCTATGCACAGTACGATTGCAGAATACGCATACAAGCAAAGCCGACTGCACACAAGATTGACCGTAGCGAAGCGAGCACACTGAACAAGCTAGTAGCGAGCTGCTGAACGATCACACAATAGCAAGGCTGATAATAAGCAACTGACACGCAAAATTTGTAAAGCGAAGCGAGACAGCAAGCTACACAGTGTTCCTGCTACAAGCTTCACCCTAAGCTCAACCGTTTCTCTAAGTCCAGCTCTCGGACAGGCTACCCATATTACAACCTAGGATTTCAAATGGCCTGTTATCCCAGGTGTAATGGGAGCAAATAAACACAGTAGAAAAAGTTTAGACTTATATTATCCTTCACCAATTTAGAACAGCAATATGTACACTATGTACAGTGATAAATATAGTGCCCTCCACGGTAAGCAAGGCAGAAATAGAAGCCACAAGATAGCAGACCGTGCTTCAACCAGCTCTAGAATGGGAATGACAAGGGCAGACAGGAGAGCGGTATCCACATAACCTCTGCGATTGCCAATCCCACCTTATTGGCTAGAACCTGGTCACTAGTTGAACGATGGGGCCCCATCATCAACTCTTAGCAACCTGGTTCGCTGGTTGGGGGAGATAACCTGTAAATGAGGGTGTGTCCATGCGCCGAATAAAGGTTACGTACTCTTTGCATGCCACATGCCCAAAGATCAGCTCAAACGGACTATACCCTGTAGACTCTTGCACCGTCTCTCGTACTGAGAACAGCAACAAAGGTAGTGATTCATCCCAGTCTGTAGGAAAGTGCATGCAAAAAGTTCTCATCATGGTTTTTAAGGTCTGATGGAATCTTTCCAAGGCGCCTTGGGACTGAGGATGATAGGCAGTGGATAAGTTGTGGATTATCCCTAACCTAGTTAATACTTCCCTAAATGCTTTGGCAGTAAAGTTAGTACCTTGATCACTTTGAATAGTTTTAGGAATGCCAAAACAAGAAATGAATTTTGTTAAAGCTTTGAGAACAGCTTTAGTATTAATACTACGCATGGGAATTGCTTCAGGGTATCTGGTTACTTTATCCATAATCTTAAATAAATATTGATTTCCAGACTTTGACCTAGGAAGTGGACCTACACAATCTATAATTAAATCTGCAAAAGGTTCTCCATCAGCAGGTATAGGTTGGAGAGGTGCAGGTTTAATGGAATGTCCAGGTTTCCCAACTTGTTGACATTCTCGGCAACACCTAATATGATTCTTCACATCTTTCTTTAATTTTGGCCAATAAAATTCTTTTGTGATTCTATACAAGGTTTTTGTAATTCCTAAGTGACCTCCTAATGACGTATTATGAGCTATATTTAATATTTGAGGTCTATACTTTAAGTGAGGTAACATATCGATGTTCACTAGTGGTGGTAGTAGTAGTAGTAGTAGTAGTAACAAAAATAATACAATAAGGAAGAGCAATTAATTCGTACATGAGTAAAAGAATATAAAAGCTATTACTCATGTACGAATTAATTGCTCTTCCTTATTGTATTATTTTTGTTACTACTACTACTACTACTACCACCACCACTAGTGAACATCGATATGTTACCTCACTAATATTGCACCTCACTCAGAGCCTTTATATACCCTCTGTGTCCATGTATTGTTTGTAATGGCTTGATAAAGCTCCTGGAGAGCGAAACGTTGCCACAATAAATGTCACATTAGTTGCACTTGTGTCCTTTTACTTTACATATTGTCGGTAATTCTACCAACTTTATTACAGGTCTATACTTTGTTGGAACTACTAACCTGTTAAACAATTGCCGGCCCTCTATCTCCTTGCCAGTCTCAGTGCAGATCAAATAATCTTTTTTAACTTCATACTTGACCGGATGACCCAAAGAGGATTTACCCATGGCTGCCTGAAAAGCGAATTTTAAAGAAGGGTCCTTTCGTTGTTCCTCCCGGAAGGACAGTCCCTCGGGCATGGAAACAGACATCTGGCAATCCTGCAACCTGGGAATAGGAAGGCTTGATCGGGGTCTGTTCACTTGATTTACGAGGCTCCGGCCGGTGTGCCTCATAAAACAACGTGGCTATTCCGAGATCGGAGTCGTCCAAGAATAGGTCAATATTCCCTCCAGACAACCCTTGGGATGTTGCCCGAGTTATGGCCAACACCGGAGAAGAATTAATCATTATAGGTTCAGGACACGAACTAACAGTAGTAATGTTATTACCCAGTAATAACATGGCATCTTTCATGGGAAATCCTTTTGAGACACCTACAGTCAAGTACCCAGTGTAATATTTGCACTGTACATAAATTTTATGCAAAGGAACAGAATATATAGCTCCTCCAAATGCTTCCAATAAAACAGGAATTCAAGGAAGTGTTCTCTGAAAGGGGTAATATTCCTGCTCTTACAAGTGAGCAATATGCTCCAGTATCTCTAAAGGTCTTTACTTCAATTGTTTCTGAGTTTTCCTGAAGGGAAATAAGACTCTTGCAATAATAAGGGGCCATACCTTTTTCTACTTCTCTAGGGGACATGTTACTAGGGATATTAGAGATTTCCCCAATGGGTTGGGGCTTATGGGGGCAGTTGGGACGGATGTGACCTACTTTGTTGCAGAGGAAGCAGACGACAGGCTTGCCCTTTACTCCCTGCTGACGTTGCAAATGGTGTTCTGGTTGGTGTCTCTCTGGATACTGTTGCCGAGATGCACCATGAGTAGTTTGCCTCTCCGCAGGTGGACCATAAGTTGAGGAGCATGGCTCACCAGGTGACTTAGTTGGTTGACGTAGACGTTCTCCCTCCGGCTGGCACTTTATTCTCCAAGGTTGACGATCTCTGCTCATGCCAGGCTGTTGAAAAAGAGACGGGGCCGCTCGGACAAGGAGCGGTTAGTTTCGAAGGTATCAGAAGGTAAGAGAAGTAAATGCGAGGGTCTTGGCAAGAGGCGTGGAGTTAAAAGATAAAGAATCACACACAAAGTGGGAGTTGTCACAGCTGCTCTTTGCTGATGACACTGTGCTCTTGGGAGATTCTGAAGAGAAGCTGCAGAGATTGGTGGATGAATTTGGTAGGGTGTGCAAAAGAAGAAAATTAAAGGTGAATACAGGAAAGAGTAAGGTTATGAGGATAACAAAAAGATTAGGTGATGAAAGATTGAATATCAGATTGGAGGGAGAGAGTATGGAGGAGGTGAACGTATTCAGATATTTGGGAGTGGACGTGTCAGCAGATGGGTCTATGAAAGATGAGGTGAATCATAGAATTGATGAGGGAAAAAGAGTGAGTGGTGCACTTAGGAGTCTGTGGAGACAAAGAACTTTGTCCTTGGAGGCAAAGAGGGGAATGTATGAGAGTATAGTTTTACCAACGCTCTTATATGGGTGTGAAGCGTGGGTGATGAATGTTGCAGCGAAGAGAAGGCTGGAGGCAGTGGAGATGTCATGTCTGAGGGCAATGTGTGGTGTGAATATAATGCAGAGAATTCGTAGTTTGGAAGTTAGGAGGAGGTGCGGGATTACCAAAACTGTTGTCCAGAGGGCTGAGGAAGGGTTGTTGAGGTGGTTCGGACATGTAGAGAGAATGGAGCGAAACAGAATGACTTCAAGAGTGTATCAGTCTGTAGTGGAAGGAAGGCGGGGTAGGGGTCGGCCTAGGAAGGGTTGGAGGGAGGGGGTAAAGGAGGTTTTGTGTGCGAGGGGCTTGGACTTCCAGCAGGCATGCGTGAGCGTGTTTGATAGGAGTGAATGGAGACAAATGGTTTTTAATACTTGACGTGCTGTTGGAGTGTGAGCAAAGTAACATTTATGAAGGGATTCAGGGAAACCGGCAGGCCGGACTTGAGTCCTGGAGATGGGAAGTACAGTGCCTGCACTCTGAAGGAGGGGTGTTAATGTTGCAGTTTAAAAACTGTAGTGTAAAGCACCCTTCTGGCAAGACAGTGATGGACTGAATGATGGTGAAAGTTTTTCTTTTTCGGGCCACCCTGCCTTGGTGGGAATCGGCCAGTGTGATAATAAAATAAAAAAACATGTATATGCTCCCAACACTGTGGTCTTCACTACTTTATAATCAGAAAATTCAGCGTCATTTAATGCTGACGTAAATTCCTGTGCCTTACCCAATAATGCTGTATGAACCAACGATGCCCAATGCTGTTCCGGCCACCTCAAGGCTCGAGCCTGATTTTCGAAGCTTTCGAAAAATTGTTCTGGTTCGGCCTCATTGAAGCGGGGAACAAGCTGTACTGCTTTTTGTAAACTAAAATCATTTACAAAATGCGAAAACTGCCTTTCTCTTTCCCTATCAAATTCTTCCCTTGCGAATGCTCTGTTCCCTAGTTTGCTCAAGATTGATTTTTGCCAGCTCAAGTGCCAACGACGCTGATTCACCTTGAGACAACCCAGCTGCACTATACTGACCATTTTGCTCCGTAGGTGTATCATCTTCCTCGTGCGAGAACATAGGAGTTTTTGCCCTAGCTCCCGTAGAGGGAGGAGTCTGATGTGCCATCTCTTCTTCTATAAGTTTGTCAGCAATCAGTGAACGCAGTTGCGCAGCTGTGAGAGTGCGTTTGTATTTAATGCCAATGGAACGAGCAATTTGCCAACAACGCTGTAGGGACAATTTAGGTAGGTTATGCAAAGTATATGCCGACACCAGACGTCTGACTCGTCTAGGTGGCATAAGTTATTCGCTATGCACAGTACGATTGCAGAATACGCATACAAGCAAAGCTGACTACAAAACTCTCCACACCGAACAGGCTAGTAACAACTGACACGCAAGATTTGTAAAGCAATGCCAGACAGCTACACTGTTCTAGAAGATTGACCGTAGCGAAGCTAGCACACCGAACAAGCTAGTAGCGAGCTGTTGAACGATCACACAATAGCAAGGCTGACCATAAAGCAACTGACACGCAAAATTTGTAAATTATTATTATTATTATAATCAAGGGGGAAGCGCTAAACCCGGAGGATTATACAGCGCCTGGGGGGGGGGGGATGTGGAAGGCATTCAGGCTTAATTCGGGGAACTGGAGCACAGATCCAATTCCCTAAATCAAGAGCCCCTCACCAACATCAAGGAACCTTCCTTGAGGGGCAAAATTTGTAAAGCGTAGGCAAAGCTAATGCAATGCCAGACAGCAAGCTGCACAATGTTCCTGCTACGAGCTTCACCCTAAGCTCAACCGTTTCTCTAAGTCCAGCTCCAGCTCTCGGACAGGCTACCCATATTACAACCCAGGAATCCAAATGGCCTGTTATCCCGGGTGTAATGGGAGCAAAATAAACACAGCAGAAAAAATTTTAGACCTATATTATCCTTCACCAATTTAGAACAGCAATATGTACACTATGTACAGTGATAAGTTTAGTGCACTCCACGGTAAGCAAGGCAGAAATAGAAGCCACAAGATAGCAGACCGTGCTTCAACCAGCTCTAGAATGGGAATGACAAGGGCAGACAGGAGAGCGGTACCCACATAACCTCTGCGATTGCCAAAACCATAATCTTATTGGCTAGAACCTGGTTACTGGTCACTAGTTGAACGACGGGGCCCCATCATCAACTCTTAGCAACCTGGTTCGCTGGTTGGGGGAGATAGCCTGTAAACGAGGGTGTGTACATGCGCCGAATAAAGGTTACGTACTCTTTGCATGCCACAACCGTCCTTTTCAAAACCCCTCTCTTCAAGACCCCTGCAAGACCCTTCAAGATCCTTCCCTTAAGACCCTTCTCTTCAAAACCTCTCCCTTCAAGACCCTTATCTTCAAGACTTCAAAACCCCTCCCTTCAAGGCCCCCACCAAGACCCTTCTCTTGAAAACTCCTCCCTTCAAAACCCTTCTCTTCAAGATCCTTCCCTTAAGACCCATTCAAAGTACCATTGAATGCTTCCCATAGGCTCAGAGACCCTTGGCCCATGGGTAAAGTGCATCTGTATTCCCTAAGGAGCAAGGCTAAAGACACATCAGGGCAGCTAGGGATCCCAGTGTATTTTTAAGTCTTGTGTACCATATTACGTAATAAAATATACCCCCGCACGCACACATACACACACACACACACACACACACACACACACACACACAAACACACACACATTTATAATCGCAGACACGCGCTGTTAATGCAAGACAAGCCACGGGGAGTGGAAATCTTGAGCTCATGATCTTTCACACAGGTTGGCGTCAACACGCTAACTTCCTCTGGGGAAACTTCCCCTCACTCTATCTGCTGCTGCTCTTGCAATATTGCATAGCTCCTGATGACGCACCGCTCGGGGACGTGTGAAAGATCTTCACCTAAAGATTTCCATTCCCTCGTGGCTTATATATATATATATATATATATATATATATATATATATATATATATATATATATATATATATATATATATATATATATATATATGTAATGATGTAATTCATCAATGTTTTAATTAGGGTTGATCCCCGGCATGGGTCCGCCAGAGGCAGTTTAGCTGCTTAGCGGTTCATTACACGTTTAAAACACGCGTCGGATAACATTTTTACCCTCGCTAAGACAATATCGTCTTAAGATTGCAGAGCCAAAAGCGTCCATTACGGGGCTGTGACAGCAGCGGTAAGCCTGCTGGTGTTCTCGGGTGACCCGCTCTCAACTCTGACCTTTCCCAGGGCTGTTAGCAGGCCACGGGCACCTCTGAAGTACGGGCACATCTGAAACACGGGCACCTCTGAAGCACGGGCACCTCTGAAGTACAGGCACCTCTGAAGCGCCGGCGCTGATCAGGTTGATACAGTGAATGGATACAGTCTGTGTAAGGAGTTCTGTGCACCGATGTGTTACTTCTCTCACTGCTGTACCGTGTAGGGCGCAGACGCACGAAATCTTCCAAACCTGCGCCTTTTGCACAGTCTTAACCTAGAAACCTAGACGGTAGGTTGGTGGTCTAGCATCAGTCAGGCAGCTGGATGGGTCCCTGATACTTCCTACACAATTTCTTTCACGGTATTGTGAAATTTTCAGCACAGGTGTCGTCAGGCTGTTTCCAGCACGTCATAGTTACTTGTATATCATGTTTATTGTAGCCTGTTGGCTTTTGTCTCCGGCAGAGTCCTGTAGTTAGAAACCAGATAATGGTCAGCTGCTCTGAAAAATCGGCAATAATTTAGAGTTGATTATCGTAAACCCAACTGAACTAGTTACTGTCAACATGGATACTGAGGTTCTGAAAAACAGGAATTGTATTTTTAAAGTCAGTGTTATCCTTATTCTTTATAAACTTTAGAAATACCACAAATAATGAGGATGAGTAAGGCACGTATGCAACACTCGGGTGTCTTTATTGACGGTAATAAACTTTTCGTCAGTAAAGATACTTAGGTGTAGCTTATGTATATGTTTATCAACTTGTCGGTATTATGTACCACTTATAATGTGTTTACAAATATTGTTTCTGAGAACTTACAAAAAAAAAAAACTGTAATATGATAAGCAACACTGGTAAAGTTTGTCTACCTGGAGTCTACCTGCAGAGTGTTCCGAGGGGGTCAACGCCCCTCGGCCCGGTCCATGACCAAGCCTCGCGGTGGATCAGGGCCTGATCAACCCGCCTGTTACTACTGGCTGCACGTAGTCCAACGTAAGAACCACCGCCCGGCTGTGTGGCTACCATCTGATGTAAACATGGCAGGGAATGAGAGAACTAGTAAATTGGTGGGAACAGCAACACAAAACAACACACGAGTCTAAACACAGCAGGAGATTACATAGAGAGAGAGAGAGAGAGAGAGAGAGAGAGAGAGAGAGAGAGAGAGAGAGAGAGAGAGAGAATACAACTTAAAATCTAAATGAGTTTAGTGAGGAAGATAGGTTAGAAATTAGTAAATCTGTACAGCATTACAATAAGGTTGTATTATGTAGAGCATTTGTTCACAGTAGGAAAGGTGGATGTAGGAGAGTAGAGAGAGTGGTGGCCAGGACTTCCCTTGGGTTACACGGTTTGTGGCAGGTTGATGTAGCAACTATGTATGGTGCTGCAAGACTGAGGGACTGATTACCTCGTCTTCCACTGTATCCTGTGTATGGTGCTGCAAGACTGAGGGACTGATTACCTCGTCTTCCACTGTATCCTGTGTATGGTGCTGCAAGGCTAAAGGACTGATTACCTCGTCTTGCATTGTCGTCGCATATCAACTACTGTTCTGAATTGATGAAGCTACTGGTTGGCGAAACGTCTTCAGATAAAGATATCTAGGTGTTGCACAAGTATCTAATTCCTCATCTTTCCGGTATCGTACACGATTACTGTGATGATCTTGTAGCAGCACTACGAAAGACAGTGTAAGAGTAAGACACATGTGCAATATATGGGTATCCTTATTGTTGAAACATTTCGCCTACACAGTAGACTTCTTCAGTCAAATACAGAGGCAGCAGGTGTAATAGTAAAATGAAGATGATGTAATCAGTCCCTCAGCTTGGAGCTCCATGGAACTGAACTCTTCTCCACGCTGAGGGACTGACCACCTCAAATACTATTTCTCCACCTGCTGCCTCTGTATTTGAAGAAACCTACCGTGTAGGCGAAACGTTTCAACAATAAAGATACCCAAGTGTTGCACGTGTATCTTAATCATCAACTTGTTGGTATTCTATACCATTTCCACCCTGAGTGTCAAGTGTATTAAGGGAGGATCACCAGCACTGTATCTTAGATTGTAATGGAGTTGAAATCTGTGGAAACTAACGCTCTCCTAACATTTACAGAGTCTCTGCAATTTGCAACTAACGGTTGTAGCTTTTTTTTTTGCAAAATTTTGCAAGATTTGCTGGAATTAGATGGAGATTATTTACGAGGGAAGTGTTGCCCTAATGTTGCAGTAGCTGCAGTGTGAGAGGTTTCTGGTGGCATGTTCACTCGCTGGATGAGTGGCACTGCCCAGCAGACTCACAGGTGAGTGAACGAAGATTGTTCTCAGTTACACACACACTTTTTTTTTTTTTTTTTTTTTTTTTTTTACACAGGGTTTGGCAAGGTTAAGGATCCCTAGCTTTATTCACAAGCTATTTACAGGTTAAGGATTCCTAAGTTTATTGGCAAGCTAAGAGCTGTTACCTACGTCAGCTCATTTGAAAGCATTTTTATTGTTATGAGACATACAAGTAGGGAACAGGATGAAGTTGGAGCCATCTGTGGGCCAGCATTTTCATTTGATCAACTGACTTTATCTCGTTGATATCATTATGCTGTACGAATGTGTTCCATACTCGAGTCATCCTGGGTATGTATGATCTCAGATGGAGTGATGTTCTGGAGAAGGGTACAGCCAGAGTGAAGTTGCTGCTTTCTGCCCGTCTTGTGGCATAAAAACTTGTTTCACGCTGTCCTCGAAGTGGATCCAAGTGTGGTATTTTGACAATATTGGCCTTGTACATAACAGTAAGGCCACTCACATCCCTCCTATGTTGAAGGCTCTGCTGAAATGACAGATCTATCCAGGATGGGTCCAGGCGAGAGATGAGACGTCTTGCTCTGTTCTCTACTCTGTCAAGCAGTCGCAGATGAGAGGGGGGGCAGGCAAACCAAGAAAGTGGAGCATACTCAAGGTGTGAGCGTACTTGTGCCTCGTACAGGATCTTGCAACCCCTACTGTCAAGCAGATGCGAGATACGGCGAAGTGCTGTAAGCTTCCTGGCTGCCTTGTTTGCAAGATTTACAACATGGTTCTTCATGGTTAGTTTGGAGTCAAATTTCCCCCCAAGGATATCAACTTCTTCTCCAGGTGCCAACATCGTCCCATTCATCCTTACTACTGCACCAGCATTACCATCATGGTGCCTAGAGACGATCATCATTTGCGTTTTTTCAGGTGCAAATGTTACTTGCCATCTATTTCCCCAAGCTGATATAGCTCTCAGCTGGTGATTGATGTAGCTTAGAGCAGCTGGCATTTCTTCTCTTGGATAAGTGAATGTCAGTGTACAGTCGTCTGCATATGCATGTGATTCTCTCTCTCTCTCTCTCTCTCTCTCTCTCTCTCTCTCTCTCTCTCGTACGTACTTATTACAAGAAGCTACGTTACCCATGTGTGACGCATACGTATGACCGTCACCATCCCGACTACCGTAACCGCAGAATCATACACAAAACATACATAATACTCAGACCTGTAATGTGACCCAGGCTGTCTTGCGGGTCACAGTGACCAACTCTCCGTCGTTCTCTGCAATGAGGGTGCAACGAGGAAAATATTAAAGCAGGTTATGTATTCTGTTTGTATGTATGTGTGTGGTTGTAAATACTTAGCTGTTTACCTGGAGTTTACCTGGAGAGAGTTCCGGGGGTCAACGCCCCCGCGGCCCGGTCTGTGACCAGGCCTCCTGGTGGATCAGAGCCTGATCAACCAGGCTGTTGCTGCTGGCTGCAAGCAAACCAACGTACGAGCCACAGCCCGGCTGGTCAGGAACCGACTTTAGGTGCTTGTCCAGTGCCAGCTTGAAGACTGCCAGGGGTCTGTTGGTAATCCCCCTTATGTATGCTGGGAGGCAGTTGAACAGTCTCGGGCCCCTGACACTTATTGTATGGTCTCTTAACGTGCTAGTGACACCCCTGCTTTTCATTGGGGGGATGTTGCATCGTCTGCCAAGTCTTTCGCTTTCGTAGTGAGTGATTTTCTTGTGCAAGTTCGGTACTAGTCCCTCTAGGATTTTCCAGGTGTATATAATCATGTATCTCTCCCGCCTGCGTTCCAGGGAATACAGGTTCAGGAACCTCAAGCGCTCCCAGTAATTGAGGTGTTTTATCTCCGTTATGCGCGCCGTGAAGGTTCTCTGTACATTTTCTAGGTCAGCAATTTCACCTGCCTTGAAAGGTGCTGTTAGTGTGCAGCAATATTCCAGCCTAGATAGAACAAGTGACCTGAAGAGTGTCATCATGGGCTTGGCCTCCCTAGTTTTAAAGGTTCTCATTATCTATCCTGTCATTTTTCTAGCGGATGCGATTGATACAATGTTATGGTCCTTGAAGGTGAGATCCTCCGACATGATCACTCCCAGGTCTTTGACGTTGGTGTTTCGCTCTATTTTGTGGCCAGAATTTGTTTTGTACTCTGTTGTATGTATGATTTTAAGCATGTATATTTTTATACACTCATTTTCAAAATCGCTCTTAAGTATACTACATTAGTTCGCCTCATCATCTAAACAGTGTATATGTATACACAGTATATATACACTGAGAAGTATGTATCTGTGCGCATGCAGCAAGACCCCTGGCAATAATAGCAATAACAGCAAAGTCTTCGGAAGCAGCAATAGCAGAACAGCAGTTGCAGCAGTAGCAGCAGACACAGTAACAGCAGGAGCAACAGCAGAAGCCCATGGAAGCAACAACAGCAGCAGCAGCAGCAGCAGCAGAGCCTCTGGCAGCAGCAACGTTTGAAGCCCCGGTAGCACCAGAAACCTTGGCGGCAGCAACAGCAACAACAGTAGCCATAGTAAGAGCAACAGAATCTTTAGCAGTAGCAACAGCAACATCAGTAGTTATAGTAAGAGCAACAGAATCTTTGGCAGCAGTAACGATAGAAGTTCCTGAAACGGTAGCAACAGCAGCAGCCATAGCAACAGCCATAGCAACAGCAACAGAACTTTTGGCGGCAGCAGTAGCAACAGCCATAGCAACAGCAACAGAACTTTTGGCGGCAGCAGTAGCAGCAAGAGAAGGCCTGCCATCAGTAAGAGAAGCTCTGCCATCAGTAAGAGAAGCCCTGCCATCAGCAAGAGAAACCCTGCCGTCAGCAACATAAACTCTGCCATCAGCCAGAGAAGTCCTACCACCAGCAACAGAAGCCCTGCAACCAGCAACAGAAGCCCTGCCATTAGTAAGGAAAGCCCTGCCATCAGCAACATAAACCCTGCCATCAGCAAGAGAAGCCCTTCCATCAGCAACAGCAGCCCTGCCATCAGCAGCAGAAGCAGCCCTGCCATCAGCGACAGCAGCCCTGCCATCAGCAACAGCAGCCCTGACAAGCTCCACCCCTGAGTCACAAGCAAGAGAAGATTGACCTAATAACGAGGGTATTAAAGATATTTATAACTGGAAGCGAGCTAACCTTCTCTTAAGGAACGAAGAAACCATTTATTTTTAAAGCTAAGACATTCAAAACATTCGTACACACGAAGTATCACACTTAAAGTAAATAGAATCGTGTAAGTGGGCTTATACCGTCAGACTTGAACACGCTCGTGACAACTGTGTGGTGATTTGAACACGCTCGTGACAACTGTGTGGTGATTTATTGGAAGATTCACATCATAGCTTATTAAGAGGTACCTTTTTTTTTTTGCTTTACGGTATAAGTCATGGACACTGCCGATAGCACCACCTTCAGTGCTCCCTGCTTGCTTTTCTCCCTGGACATGCTTGCCTCCCAGCATCGCAATCATGAAAGTAATGACAGCTCATTTTCCGGATCTGTTGACGGTACTGCTGCTGCTTTTGTTTTTACTGCAGCTGCTGCTGTTGTTGTTACTGCTCCTGCTGCTGCTGTTGTTGTTGTTGTTGTCGCTGCTGCTGCTGCTGCATGATGGATCCCGGTGCCTGTGAGCGTATTAATGGATCCTGGTGCCTGTGAAGGTAACGGGAGAAGAAAGAAAAATGCCACTCTCCGCTGTCTTTGTGTCTTGACGGTAGTTAATGTGTCTTTGTTACGCAACACAGTTGTGCTGACCAGAGATGCTGTGTCATTGTTTTGCCCTTCCGCTCACACCTAGGGAAGTGTTTCCTGCCTGTATCACGTAAGGTATAGGATACTTGGATTAGAAATGTGTTTAGAAGACTCTGGTGAGCCTGCTTATCCAGATAAATGCTTCCTGACGTTGCATGAGTGTGCTCCGTCTGGGTTTCCTACCTGGCTTGGTACATAGGCTGATGCCCAAATTGAGGGATGAAAATATGGTTGGATAGATGGATAGATTGCCGTTTGAATGGATAGATGAACTGACTGAGAGTTAGACTGATTGATGGCTGGATGGTTCATTGAAAGAATGCGTGACTTTGCAGATGACTGGATAGATGGATAGCTGTAGCATGGATGCAGTGATGCATGTATGGACAAATGGATGGGTAAACCCTCTCGTGGATGCCTGGATGGTTGGCGGACCGCCTTAGCAGAAATCTAATCTAAATCAAAACTGCAGAAAGGTTTGCAACACGACACTAAAAATATGGAAACAATTCAATAAGCAGCAGAAACTTCATTACTTCTTCGTTCATAACATGTGTGTGACTTTCACCTGCGTCTTCAACTTTCAGCCGTGCCCTTGTATACCCGGTTGCCGCCTCTCTGGTATTTTGAATGTGATTACTATGTCTCCCCTGAAACTTTCATCCAAAACAAAGATACTGACAAGCAAACGACATCCACCACCCATCTGTTTGCGGAGTGAAAATATTAGCTACGTTAAATCTTGTAGATATCTTGGTGTAGATGTACCCTTAAAAAATCCACCATACCACAACTAAATAAATGCAAAGATAGACTAATTTTTCTCAAAGCTGTTGCTAGCTACAGCCCCAACTATGATGCTAATGTGAGAATAGTGAGAATGATGTACATAGCCTACATTAGGTCCTTAATTGATTATGCTGCGCCCATGTTGATATTAGCTAGGGAAAGTTCTCTCCAACTCTTGGAGTTAATGCAAAACGAACTTTCAGAATTGTTCTTGGCTGTCTTAAGTCTATCAAGGTTCTTAATGTGAGGAAGGTGCTTGGTGTCTCTAGTATCACTGATGGGATTATTGAGATTAACACTATTAGAATGTTAAGAAATGAACCAGACACTGTCACTCTGAATCTTGCTAAAAGTCTACAGTAAATATACATAGATTTAAATGGATTGTGAAAACATGCATTTATATTAATTTTTATAACTTGCACGACTGTATCACTATAGACAACAAGAACGTTTTTACCTCTCCTTGGAAGATGTGTTCATTTAATATCACATACCTACAAGTCCCTCCCAAGAAGTTCATCACTAGTAATCCCTTCCTTAAATCACTTGTTTAAAGCAACTGCTCAGGAAGAAATTTCTCGTCTAGCTGGTAGTAATAATTTATTACAAGTTATATACACTGATGGTTCTAAGCAGGAGTCTGCTGGCAGGGCTGCGTCTGCTCTTGTTGCCACCTCCCTAGTTAAGAACAAAAGGAACTTTCTTGGGTTAGACATAAGAATTAACAACTGGGCGTCTACACTGCAAACTCAATTATTTGCCATCCTAATGGCACTAAAGCTAACTTATGACACTGAGCTTGACTCTATCATCATTACTGATTCTATGTCGTCACTGAAGGCTCTTGACTCACATGATGACTCTAGCAACATACTCATTGGAGAAGCCAGGTACAGATACTCAAAAATCCAGGAAAAAGAAATTAGTATACAATTGTTATGGATCCCATCACACACTGGATTACTCATTCATGATAAAATTGATATGTTAGCCAAGTACCCTGAAGGAGAATGTAGAATACAACTTTGGTATATCTGTGTCTAACATTAGGAATACTATTAGGAGAGAAGTAAATAATGAAAATGAATGTTATAGTAATGTAATTAGGAGCGCGCATAGATCTATAACCCACTATGATACCATGAACGTAAATAAGTACGTTTATGGAGCAACTTGCAATGTGAACAGACTGATGTTGTAGTGGCCAGGTTTAGGCTTGGTTACAAGTACTTCTGGCAGTTTGGCAGACACATAGATAAGGATCAAACTAAATGCAAAGTATGTGGGCGGCGTTATGGTCACTCTTGAACACGATGTGCTTTATTGTCCACTCACTGAGGAATATAGAGACAGACAGTATAATAACCTGTGTGACATGTCAAGATATCTTATTAATGAAAATAAGATACTGTATATATTAAGGAAATTTTCTAAATTTGCTTGTAACAGATAAGTGAACTGTAGATATAAATCCAGATGTACTGCTGTTAACACTTTTAAGGCCTAGTTCCTAGGCTTTTTGAGTATCCATATACTCTTGCGTATGAGGTGCACAATTAACTAGCCACTTCGGTGGCGAAATCTAAAACTCTAAAATCTTTAATACCCTCAGGATCAGTTCCTTAAGTCTCTCCTCATTGTTCATTTATCTTAGATCCTGGACTAACACCGTTGTAAACGAGTTTTTACCGTCCGCGAGAGACAGACAGACAGACGGACAGACAGACAGATAAAGCGAGAGAAAGAAGATCTTCATGCTGCAAAAATTTATAAAAACATGACCAAATAAGGTCGGTATCCGGTCACAGTTGAAGGACATTGTTGGCGTCAGGACCTGGAAAGACGGGAGCCCCGCGGACGTAAACAGTGTAGGCGGCAGCATACCACCCTGACCCCACCTACTTCCCCTGACGTCAGCAGGCAGCGGGGTCGCTTAATTCGCATCCTGAAATCCTTCACCGGATCCCTGATATTAGGTGAAGGTGGGTGAAGGTGTCTGGCACGCCCTGACACCAGGTATTCCTCTCGAAATCCGGCAATGTTTCCAGGACGGAAGTCGTGGTACAAAGAGTGACCGCCGGGGACTGAACCCCTGGCTAGTTAGTCTTCAGTGTCTCGGAGACGTCGTCATCATAGACGTAAAGATCTCCACGATTGTAAGAGGTTAATGAAAAAAAATGATCAGTTGTGCTAATGGATCCAGGAAAAAAAGTCAGAAAAAAAAGTCACAGAGAAAAATCACAACCTAAAGTAACCTAACGTAACCTAATGGTGACTTTTTTTCCTAGCCAAAATTGTGACTTTTTTTCTGTGGCTTCTTTTTTCTTATGACTTCTTTTCTAGACACAGTGCTAATAACTACGCTGAAGACACACGTTAAGCGAGAAAGTAAAACAAAAAGGAGAAGAAGAAGAAGGAACTCTCAGAAAGGAGAGAGACGTGGAAGAATTTTTTTTTTTTTCATTTTATTGATTTAGTCTTTGTGGAAAAATCGCCTGACGCGAATCACTGTCACGGCACAACTTGGTCACTGGTGCCGGCATTCTGGTGGGTACACGGCAAGCCTGGAGTGCCGAAGGACACATGCGAAGGTGGGGTAGCCAATGGACCTCTGGTGTGTTGCACTCGATGGTCAGAGAGTAAAGTTGACAAGTACTTGAATAACATAACAAAATGCGTCTACTGCGTCTCACTATCCCTGCAACAGTGATACCAAGTGTTCAAGAAGACAGCCAGGTGTTCTTGAAGACAGCCAGGTGTTCTTGAAGACAGCCAGGTGCTCTTGAAGGCAGGGAGGTGTTCTTGAGGACAGCCAGATGTTTTTGAAGACAGCCAGGTGCTCTTGAAGACAGCCAGATGTTCTTGAAGACAGCCAGGTGCTCCTGAAGACAGCCAGATGCTCCTGAAGACAGCCAGATGTTCTTGAAGACAGCCAGGTGCTCCTGAAGACAGCCAGGTGTTCTTGAAGACAGCCAGGTGTTCTTGAAGACAGCCAGGTGCTCCTGAAGACAGCCAGGTGTTCTTGAAGGCAGGGAGGTGTTCTTTAAGACAGCCAGATGTTTTTGAAGACAGCCAGGTGCTCTTGAAGACAGCCAGGTGTTCTTGAAGACAGCCAGGTGCTCCTGAAGACAGCCAGGTGTTCTTGAAGACAGCCAGGTGTTCTTGAAGACAGCCAGGTGCTCCTGAAGACAGCCAGGTGCTCCTGAAGACAGCCAGGTGCTCCTGAAGACAGCCAGGTGCTCCTGAAGACAGCCAGGTGCTCCTGAAGACAGCCAGGTGCTCCTGAAGACAGCTAGATGTTCAACATGACACCAAGGAAGTTCAAGATGAACACAGCTGACATAAAAACCTCGTTCATGGCGGATATGTTCCTGTATTTGAACAGTTATAATAATCACAAGGTAGTGTAGTGTCAGTGGAAGCTCTGTGTAGAGTCTTCCTCAGATGTGGGTCAGCAGTGTGACACTCAGATTACTGAGACCAGCAGTGTGACACTCAGATTACTGAGACCAGCAGTGTGACACTCAGATCACTGAGACCAGCAGTGTGACACTCAGATTACTGAGACCAGCAGTGTGACACTCAGATTACTGAGACCAGCAGTGTGACACTCAGATCACTGAGACCAGCAGTGTGACACTCAGATCACTGAGACCAGCAGTGTGACACTCAGATTACTGAGACCAGCAGTGTGACACTCAGATTACTGAGACCAGCAGTGTGACACTCAGATTACTGAGACCAGCAGTGTGACACTCAGATCACTGAGACCAGCAGTGTGACACTCAGATTACTGAGACCAGCAGTGTGACACTCAGATTACTGAGACCAGCAGTGTGACACTCAGATTACTGAGACCAGCAGTGTGACACTCAGATTACTGAGACCAGCAGTGTGACACTCAGATTACTGAGACCAGCAGTGTGACACTCAGATTACTGAGACCAGCAGTGTGATACTCAGATCACTGAGACCAGCAGTGTGACACTCAGATTACTGAGACCAGCAGTGTGATACTCAGATCACTGATACCAGCAGTGTGACACTCAGATCACTGAGACCAGCAGTGTGACACTCAGATTACTGAGACCAGCAGTGTGACACTCAGATTACTGATACCAGCAGTGTGATATTCAGATCACTGATACCAGCAGTGTGACACTCAGATTACTGAGACCAGCAGTGTGATACTCAGAACACTGAGACCAGCAGTGTGACACTCAGACCAGCAGTGTGATACTCAGATCACTGAGACCAGCAGTGTGACACTCAGATCACTGAGACCAGAAGTGTAACACTCAGATCACTGAGACCAGCAGTGTGACACTCAGATCACTGATACCAGCAGTGTGACACTCAGATTACTGAGACCAGCAGTGTGACACTCAGATTACTGAGACCAGCAGTGTGACACTCAGATCACTGAGACCAGCAGTGTGACACTCAGATCACTGAGACCAGCAGTGTGACACTCAGATTACTGAGACCAGCAGTGTGATACTCAGATCACTGATACCAGCAGTGTGACACTCAGATTACTGAGACCAGCAGTGTGATACTCAGATCACTGAGACCAGCAGTGTGATACTCAGATCACTGAGACCAGCAGTGTGACACTCAGATCACTGAGACCAGCAGTGTGACACTCAGATCACTGAGACCAGAAGTATGATACTCAGATCACTGAGACCAGCAGTGTGACACTCAGATCACTGAGACCAGCAGTGTGACACTCAGACCAGCAGTGTGATACTCAGATCACTGAGACCAGCAGTGTGACGCTCAGATCACTGAGACCAGCAGTGTGATACTCAGACCAGCAGTGTGACACCCAGATCACTGAGACCAGCAGTGTGACACTCAGATCACTGAGACCAGCAGTGTGACACTCAGATTACTGAGACCAGCAGTGTGATACTCAGACCAGCAGTGTGACACTCAGATCACTGATACCAGCAGTATGATACTCAGATCACTGAGACCAGCAGTGTGATACTCAGATCACTGAGACCAGCAGTGTGATACTCAGATCACTGAGACCAGCAGTGTGATACTCAGACCAGCAGTGTGATACTCAGATCACTGAGACCAGCAGTGTGACACTCAGACCAGCAGTGTGACACTCAGATCACTGAGACCAGCAGTGTGGCACTCAGACCAGCAGTGTGATACTCAGATCACTGAGACCAGCAGTGTGACACTCAGATTACTGAGACCAGCACTGTGACACTCAGACCAGCAGTGTGACACTCAGATTACTGAGACCAGCACTGTGACACTCAGACCAGCAGTGTGATACTCCGATCACTGAGACCAGCAGTGTGATACTCAGACCAGCAGTGTGACACTCAGATCACTGATACCAGCAGTATGATACTCAGGTCTCTGAGACCAGCAGTGTGATACTCAGATCACTGAGACCAGCAGTGTGATACTCAGATCACTGAGACCAGCAGTGTGACACTCAGACCAGCAGTGTGACACTCAGACCAGCAGTGTGATTCTCAGATCACTGACACCAGCAGTGTGACACTCAGATCACTGAGACAAGCAGTGTGACACTCAGATCACTGAGACCAGCAGTGTGACACTCAGATTACTGAGACTAGCAGTGTGATACTCAGATCACTGAGACCAGCAGTGTGACACTCAGATCACTGATACCAGCAGTATGATACTCAGATCACTGAGACCAGCAGTGTGATACTCAGATCACTGAAACCAGCAGTGTGACACTCAGATCACTGAGACCAGCAGTATGATACTCAGATCACTGAGACCAGCAGTGTGACACTCAGATCACTGAGACCAGCAGTGTGACACTCAGATCACTGATACCAGCAGTGTGACACTCAGATCACTGAGACCAGCAGTGTGACACTCAGATCACTGATGCCAGCAGTGTGACACTCAGATTACTGAGACCAGCAGTGTGACACTCAGATCACTGATACCAACAGTGTGATACTCAGATCACTGAGACCAGCAGTGTGACACTCAGATCACTGAGACCAGCAGTGTGACACTCAGATCACTGAGACCAGCAGTGTGACACTCAGATCACTGATACCAGCAGTGTGACACTCAGATTACTGAGACCAGCAGTGTGACACTCAGATCACTGAGACCAGTAGTGTGACACTCAGATCACTGAGACCAGTAATGTGACACTCAGATTACTGAGACCAGCAGTATGATACTCAGATCACTGAGACCAGCAGTGTGGTACTCAGATCACTGATACCAGCAGTGTGACACTCAGATTACTGAGACCAGCAGTGTGACACTCAGATCACTGAGACCAGCAGTGTGATACTCAGATCACTGAGACCAGCAGTGTGATACTCAGATCACTGAGACCAGCAGTGTGATACTCAGATCACTGAGACCAGCAGTGTGATACTCAGATCACTGAGACCAGCTGTGTGATACTCAGATCACTGAGACCAGCAGTGTGATACTCAGATTACTGAGACCAGCAGTGTGACACTCAGATTACTGAGACCAGCAGTTTGACACTCAGATCACTGAGACCAGTAGTGTGACACTCAGATCACTGAGACCAGTAGTGTGACACTCAGATCACTGAGACCAGCAGTGTGACACTCAGATCACTGATACCAGCAGTGTGACACTCAGATTCCTGAAACCAGCAGTGTGACACTCAGATCACTGATACCAGCAGTGTGACACTCAGATCACTGATACCAGCAGTGTGACACTCAGATTACTGAGACCAGCAGTGTGACACTCAGATCACTGAGACCAGCAGTGTGACACTCAGATCACTGAGATCAGCAGTGTGACACTCAGATTACTGAATCCAGCACTGTGACACTCAGATCACTGAGACCAGTAGTGTGACACTCAGATCACTGAGACCAGCAGTGTGACACTCAGATCACTGATACCAGCAGTGTGACACTCAGATTACTGGAACCAGCAGTGTGACACTCAGATCACTGATACCAGCAGTGTGACACTCAGATCACTGATACCAGCAGTGTGACACTCAGATTACTGAGACCAGCAGTGTGACACTCAGATCACTGAGACCAGCAGTGTGACACTCAGATCACTGAGACCAGCAGTGTGACACTCAGATTACTGAATCCAGCACTGTGACACTCAGATCACTGAGACTAGCAGTGTGACACTCAGATCACTGAGACCAGCAGTGTGACACTCAGATCACTGAGACCAGCAGTGTGACACTCAGATCACTGAGACCAGCAGTGTGACACTCAGATCACTGAGTCCAGCACTGGTAAGCCAGTGGTCACTGCTGCCGTGGTTCACTATATACCTGTGATACACCAGCGACCAGTTTCGAGAGTCTTCCTACTCTCGCAGCCCTGCCTGGATCCACACGCTTCTGTTGATTACCTGTTCTACCAGGCTGTTGCTGTTGGCAGCCCGTTAGCCCACATATCCATCACAGCCTGGTTGATCTGGCATTTATAGAGGAAGTTATCTAGTTTCCCCCCAGTAAACGTTTTCACTTTTTCTGGTATTATTTCTGATATCAGCTGGTAGCAGGTTGAACAGTCTGGGACCACGCATGTTGACACTGTTCTCTTATTGTCATGCCACTCTTGCTTCACTCTGGGTCTGTTTTACACTTTCTCCCGTGTCTCTTACTCCAGTATGTTGTTATGGCAGTGTGTAGGATAGGGTCTATGTCCTCAGGTACCTTCCATATTTGTCATCAGGTATTTCTCTCTCTCCTCTCCTCCAGAGAGTACATTTCCTGTACCTTGAAGCGTTCCCAGCATATTAAATGTTTTATTGGTTCTACGCAGGTAATAAATACTCTGTGTATTTTTCCAAACTCTGATATCTTTCCTTCCTTCAGTAGTGCCATTAGTATTATTATTGTTTGTTTTAAAAGTTCTCGTTATCCACCCAGTCAGTTGTCAGGCTTTCGCAGAATACCTTATTGTTTTCTAAATGACACGTCAGCAGACGTTATTATAACGAAGTGTTTTCATTTTCTTCTCTTTTTATGAGATGGTTCGAGGGATTCATTCTTTCCATGTCCGAGTAGTTGACATTGATCACTAATGAGCGTCAAGTTTTTTACTGCCCACTGGAAGTCTTTATTTATAACCTCTTGTAATTTCTCCTTGTCTTCTACCGAGGTGACTTTCATGCTTATTCACGTATCGTCCATAAAGAATGATACGGAGCTGTGGCGAGTGTTTTTATCAGTGTCTGCTCTGAGAAGAAGAAACAGGTAAGGCGCCAGGGACGTGCCTCAAGTTACTTAACTCTATAGTTTACTACTGTTACATTTTGCTTTGTTTACTTCTCTCGGAAAATTGACTGTGTATTAGCCTGCTTTTCTTACTATAGTTAATTATCCTGTTTTATTTGCTATTAATCGATTATCGCATTTGCCAGATGGCTTCGCAAAGTCTGTTTTGGGTGTCTTCCAACTCCTCGGTATTTTTTCCGTAGCGGTTTAATAGTTGTATCAAGCTTTTTTCCAGAGAATACTGAGTACTCGTGATAAATTACTTTTCACTTCTTTTTTTTAATAAGGAACTCTGTGAATCCATTTCATGTGTGAATAGGTTTTATATTTCTTTTTCGAATTCTAGGGAATTTGTTCTTTTGTTAGATATATGATTTGTAGGCCAGGCAGAGGTAATGAAAGCACTCTCATGAAAGCAGACAGTACTTTCATTACCTCTGCCTGGCCTGCTCTCATTTAGTGGACCTCTGTATGAGGATTCATACTGGTCCTTTGACATTTCGCTCAATTATTTCTCATCATCAGTGTTTAAACTTTCTGTGAGTAAAATACCAATTCTAGTGGCGGTTCTTGTCTTAATTTTTTTTCAATGTCCTGGACAGCGTTTTGTTCTCTTTATACATCTTCATCCGGTATGAATGTTACAGTTTTTGCTCTGCATCGTTGTAGATATTCTCGTTTTTAAGCAGTTCAGTAATCCTTCTAATTCTGTACATTCTTGTACGTTTTCTTTCAACATTTGCTCTCCTTGTAATCTTACTCAGCAGTATATATATATATGCAACAGAAGTGTGATGGACTGAACAAATCGATTCCAGGCTGAGGGACTGATTACCCCAAACTCCTCCTCTCCTTACCCCTTTCTGCTTTGTATTAGACAGATGAAACCACTGTGTGGCGGAACGTCTCCTTAATAAAGATTCCCATATGTCGCATAAATGTCTCAATCTTCAACTTGTCGATTTTCAAAACCATTTAACATATATTTTGTTCAGAGTTTGTATGATTCTGTACTTACGTAAGTTGTCCAGGCACTGGCTAGGGCTTAGGGTATTCAGGACTGTTTACCAGGAAATGTCTGATACTTCTTCGCTAATTTCGTCTCAGTTCTCTGATTGTTAAACTTTTGCTGAAAATTCCTTGAATATGGCTATTTTTAGCCTTCTCTGTGGCTGAGTCTATTCTTGTTGGTACTTCCATGATTTTATTATTGGAGTATATTATATCTGAGATTGTATGTCTGATTAGTTCCTCACTGTTTCTGAAGGACAAGTCTTGCGTGTTTTCATTTCTACTTTGTTTTGCTATCTTTTGCTCCAAACCAAACTTTTCAGAGCTGGATTAGCTCTGTGATACGTGTCTGTTGGGCTAATATGCTTCCAGACACTATTTCTAGTACCATGCTCTTGTTTACCACCTTCCACTTTGTGCTTGGAAGGTGGAAAGGAACATAAAGAGAAGCGAAGTTCCATGTACTCCTCAGTCGTTGCTACTGACGGTAATTAATGAACAAGAACACACTCTACACTCTTGGTCTTCACTTTAATACCCTACTGGCCCATGGCGCAGTTCTATACAACAAAATTTTGCAGGTCCAAGTCCCTACCGGCTTAAGCCAATGCACCCAACCTAGTCAGGTCAGGTCACATTGACTCAAGGGAGGAACACGGCAACCGACCCGTTAGCACAAGCTATCAGGTCTAACTCACACCCACCCACATCTACTCATGTATTTATCCAACCTATTTTTAAAGCTCCCTGTTGTCTTGCATTATTTTTGTGCTTTCGTTAGACAGGTATTCTCTCCTCTTTATTCTTCCTACGGTATACAATATGTAGTTTACATGTAATAAAATATTGTTAAGCACAAAAGCCACTAGCATGCTGTGCATCCATGTCCTTTCATATGGACTTTTGGGCAACTCAGGCCATAACAAGTTCTGGTCACACCACAGCACGATAATACCTCCAGTCTTTATTAGAGTAACATCGTCCCTTTCTTAGCATATTAAAACACTTTCTGGTGTGCGGGTGCTTATCTCAGTAGTATCAGCTACCAGTAGTATCAGATACCAGTAGTGTCAGTAGTAATGACTCATACCAACCGTTACTGATTTACTGCCTCCTGCGTGAATCACTGACTTATATCACTGACCGTTAGTGCTGACCTAGTATGATTTATATGCCGCTCACCCTCCAGGCACTCGTGAGGGCAGTTCAAGTTGAGTCGTAAGAGAGGAGACAGGTCAAGCCTGGCGTCCCCATATATTCCATCCAATATACGTACTAGAATATTCG
>NC_091301.1:11434241-11454241 GCF_038502225.1 Cherax quadricarinatus
CGTATTACGTGGAAAATGCTGGAGCAGCCAGAGTTTTTCGTTACATTGTTTTTCTGGGAAGTTCTGCTTAACTAGTTCCTTGGCGATTATTTGAGGCTAAGGAGAGTATATCCTTGGTTAATAACACAAGTAATATATATATACTGTGCATAGACAGTTGGATTATTGACGTTTGAACTTTGCTATAATGAACGTACTTGGTGGCTCCTCGCCACTGCTGGAGACCTGAGGTTAAACGTTTAAGCAGACTCCACCATGTGCGCATTCTCGGGCTTAAAACAGAGTTAAATGTAACCATTGAGCATCTGTTAACAGACCGTTGTAAGCCTTCTTGTAGTAACGCGTAATAAACTCCAAACATTGATTGGAGGTCTTATTCAACCAGTTCCTAACACTTATAATATCTGTGGAAACTGTGCATCATTACCTCGTGTTCATATGAACATTTAACTCTTGGGTCTGTCAACACGCACACAGTGGAAGGCTTCGGTAGATGACCTAAAGCTCCAGCGGCGGGTCATCGTATGACTAACACCCGCGTCAGGAAACACCTGAAGCATAAATAATAGGAGTCCTCAGGTTGTTCTTCAACTCTGTATATCCTTGGTAAGGCCTCATTTAGATTATGCTGCACAATTTTGGTCATCGTATTATAGAATGGATATAAATGCTCTGGAAAACGTACAGAGGAGGATGACAAAGTTGATCCCATGTATCAGAAATCTTCCCTGTGAGGTTAGACTGAGGCCCTGAATCTGCACTCTGTAGAAAGGCGTAGAATTAGGGAGGATATGATTGAGGTGTATAAATGGAAGACAGGAATAAATAAATGGGATGTAAATAGCGTGCTAAAAATATCTAACCAAGACAGGACTCGCAGCAATGGTTTCAAGTTGGAAAAATTCAGATTCAGGAAGGATATAGGAAAGCACTGGTTTGGTAATAGAGTTGTGGATGAGTGGAACAAAGTCCCGAGTACAGTTATAGAGGTTAAAACGTTGTGCAGTTTTAAAAATAGGTTAGATAAATACATAAGTGGGTGCGGGTGGGTGAGTTGGAACTGACTAGCTTGTGCTACAAGATCAGATGCCGTGCTCCTTCCTTAAGTGAATGTGACCTGATCTGACTAGGTTAGGGCATTGGCTTAACCTGAAGCTTTGAAAAAATCGAAAAAATGGTAAAATGACGTTTTATTGCATATTTCGACGATTTGGAGCATTTAGAACACATTTCAGGCAAACCTGATTTTTTTATCAGAATTACTGATGGAATTGAATTTTTTGCTGAAAGTTAAGCCGGTAGGAGACTTGGACCTGCCTCGCATGGACCAGTAGCCTGTTGCAGTATTCCTTCTTATGTTGTTATGTTAACCTAACCTAACACCCACACGAATTGCGCATATATTTTTTTTAACTAAGCCTATATCAGGCCCACCTTGAGTATGCAGCACCAGCCTAGAACCCACACATGATAAAGCATGTTAAGAAAAATATGGAGAAAGTGCAAAGGTTTGCAACGAGACTAGTCCTAGAACACAGCACCAGCTTCAAACCATCACCTAAATAAATACAACGAAAATTTAAAATGCTGAAAGATTTTCAACGCAGTTCTGGAACTAATGATCGGAGTCGACCTGGAGTTTACCTGGAGAGAGTTCCGGGGGTCAACGCCCCCGCGGCCCGGTCTGTGATCAAGAGAATGTAAGAACTTAAATAGACAACTCCAGAAGAACGATAAAAAAAGGTAAGGCATGATCACAACATACAAGATACTTAGTGAACCAGACAAGGAGAAGAAAGATTGTTCAGCACAAGGTGACCCAGAGTGGAGGAGACTGATAGTAACAGAATACTCGGATGCCTTGAAGAGATATTAGAAGACACTTCTATAAGAACGTAAGAAATGAGTACTGCAGCAGACCTACTGGCCCATGTGAGGCAGGTCCAACACACACCCACTCATGTATTTATCTAACCTGTTTTAAAGCTACACAACGTTTTAGCTTCTATGACGGTACTCGAGAGTTTGTTCCACTCATCCACAACTCTGTTACCAAACCATTGTTTTCCTATATATTTTCTGAATCTAATTTTTTCCAGCTTGAAACATAAGAAAGGCGGAACACTTCAGTAGGCCTGTTGGCTCATACTGGGCAAGTCCTTCACAAATCCAACCATCGCTGCGAGTCCTGTCTTAGATATTTTTAGCACGTCATTTACATTCCCTTTATTTATTCCCGTTTTCCATATATACACCTCAGTTATATCCTCCCCTAATTCTACGCCTTTCTAGAGAGAGGAGAACAGGCTAGAGATTAACTTCAAAATTGCAACTCCAGATAAAGTCAGCTAACAGGGGTTTAAGAGGCGGGACCAAGAACTGATGCTCAGCACCCACTAACCAAACTATACTTAATTAAGCACGGTATTGTACATTTTTGTTCTTTACTTAAGCACACGACAGTAACCAAGTTTGATTCCCGGGCGGAATGTGACGCACTGGCAGGTCTCAGTGCACCTGCAGCGCCTGTTCGCCTCTCATTAAATAAATACCAGAATTTTGCAAATATCGCGAACAAGCGATACAAGATGCAAAACAACCACGGGGGGAGTTGAATAATAGCTTTAGGCCTTTCGTGTTGCAATCAACACATCATCAGGAGCTTGCAGTGTTGCATAAAAGAGGAGGTTCAAGCAAATACGATCACAGAAAGCCCCTTTGCGCCAGCAAAGGCGCTTTCTGTGATCTTATTTGTTTGGACTTCCTCTTTTCTGCAACATTGCAAGCTCCTGATGATGTGTTGATTGCAACATGAAAGAAAGGCTTAAAACTATCATTCAGCTCCCCCCGTGGTTGTTTTGCAAGTACGAGAATATTAGTCGACCTCTGTGGGCCGCAGTCTGTGGACGAAAATATAAGATTTAAATAACCGAGAAAAAAACAAGAAAGAGGAGACGCTATGAGCTTGACTCTGCTGCTGCAGCTACCAACTGGTAGTCACACATCTGTCTCGCGTCTCCTTGCTAAAAATATAACAAACATAGACTAGTATCAAGTTATTAGCGTAAAGCCCAGTCATGGTCTGAGGCGTAGCAGGACGCCATGCTTCCCCACCCACGTGACTCACTCTGTTTATAGTTTTAGTTCCATCCAAGGCCACGGGGGCACTGCTGTCACTCAGCTGGACACACACACACACACACACACACACACACAAGAGTCACTACACTCTAGACCCGTGTCCCTGACGTGTATAGTATGCAAAGTTATGGAGAAGATTATCAGGAGGAGAGTGGTGGAGCACCTGGAACGGAACAAGAGTATAAACGCCAACCAGCACAGATTCATGGAAGACAAATCCTGTGTCACAAACCTTCTGGAGTTTTATGGTAAAGTAACAGAAGTAAGACACGAGAGAGAGGGGTGGGTTGATTGCATCTTCTTGGACTGCAAGAAGGCCTTTGACACAGTTCCTCACAAGAGATTAGTGCAGAAGCTAGAGGATCAGGCTCATATAACAGGAATAGCACTGCAATGGATCAGAGAATACCTGACAGGGAGGCAACAACGAGTCATGGTACGTAATGATGTGTCACAGTGGGTACCTGTGATGAGCGGGGTCCCACAGGGGTCGGTCATAGGACCAGTGCTATTTTTGGTATATGTGAGCGACATGATGGAAGGGTTAGACTCGTAAGTGTTTCTGTTCGCAGACGATGTGAAGTTAATGAGGAGAATTAAATCAGATGAGGATCAGGCAGGACTTTAAAGAGATCTGGACAGCCTGGACACCTGGTCCAGCAACTGGATTCTCGAATTTAACCCCGCCAAATGCAAAGTCATGAAGATAGGGGAAGGGCACAGAAGACCGCAGACGGAGTATAGGTTAGGTGGCCAAAGACTGCATACCTCGCTCAAAGAGAAAGATCTTGGGGTGAGTATAACACCGAGCATGTCTCCGGAAGCAGACATCAACCAGATAACTGCTGCAGCATATGGGTGCCTGGCAAACCTGAGAACAGCGTTCCGATACCTTAGCAAGGAATCGTTCAACACACTGTGCACCGTGTACGTCAGGCCCATACTAGAGTATGCAGCACCTATTTGGAACCCGCACTTGATCAAGCACGTTAAGAAATTAGAGAAAGTGCAAAGGTTTGCGACAAGGTTAGTTCCAGAGCTAAGGGAAATGCCCTATCAAGATAGGTTAAGGGAAATCGGCCTGACGACACTGGAGGACAGGAGGGCCAGGGGAGACATGATAACGACATATAAAATACTGCACGGAATATACAAGGTGGACAAAGACAGGATGTTCCAGGGAGGGGACAGAAACAAGAGGTCACAATTGGAAGTTGAAGACTCAGATGAGTCAAAGGGATGTTAGGAAGTATTTCTTCATAGAGTTGTCAGGCAGTGGAATAGCCTAGAAAGTGACGTAGTGGAGGCAGGAACCATACATAGTTTTAAGACGAGGTATGATAAAGCTCATGGAGCAGGGAGAGAGAGGACCCAGTAGCAACCAGTGAAGAGGCGGGGCCAGGAGCTAAGACTCGACCCCTGCATCCTGTCTCTGTCCACCGTGTCTATTCCACGCAGTATTTTGTATGTTGTTATCATGTCTCCCCTAACCCTCCTGTCCTCCAGTGTCGTCAGGCCAATTTCCCTCAACCTTTCTTCGTGACCCCTACTGTCTCGTCTACAAACACACACACACACACACACACACACACACACACACACACACACACACACACACACACATACACACACACACACACACACACACACACACACACACACACACACAAACACACACACACACAAACACACACACACACACACACACACACACACACACAAACACACACACACACACACACACACACACACACACACACACACACACACACACACACACACACACACACACACACACACACACACACACACACACACACACACACACACACACACACACACACACACACACACACACACACACACACAAACACACACACACACACACAAACACACACACACACACACACACACACACACACACACACACACACACACACACACACACACACACACACACACACACACACACACACACACACACACACACACACACACACACACACACACACACACACACACACACACACACAAACACACACACACACACACACACACAAACACACACACACACACACACACACACACACACACACACACACAAACACACACACACACACACACACACACACACAAACACACACACACACACACACACACACACACACACAAACACACACACACACACACACACACACACACACACAAACACACACACACACACACACACAAACACACACACACACACACACACAAACACACACACACACACACACACACACACACACACACACACACACACAAACACACACACACACACACACACACACACACACACACACACACACACACACACACAAACACACACACACACACACAAACACACACACTGTGAGGGAAAAGTTCAATAGATAGGAGTAGCGAGGGAATATATAGTAACAATAGTTTCATTGCCGGCTACTTGTTAAGGTAGAGTAAGTCAAGCTCCTGCTATTCCCCCTCCCCTTTTTACCCCCTTTCCGAAAGTGATAGTTTGATTGCCGGCTGCTTGTTAAGGTAGGGTAAGTCAAGCTCCCGCTATTCCCCCTCCCCTTTTTTCCCCCTTTCCGAAAGTGATAGTTTGATTGCCGGCTGCTTGTTAAGGTAGGGTCAGTCTAGCTCCGGCTATCCCTTCCCATCCTTCTCCCCCCCCCGAAAGGTGACGTGTGGGGCTCCCGTCCAAACAGTAATCACTCGACTCACAGCTCCCAGCACTACTGTAAGTACATGCCTGCCTTGTATTCTAGTGGATTTATTGGTTGAAAGCTTCACTTTTGACCAATAATAAACTTAGTCCTTTCAGTCTTGCTCTAAGTTGACTGTTGTAATAATTACCACATCTTTTAGGTATTGTACTTATCATGGAGAGTGATTTCTTAAGCAGTGGGTAACCTGTCTATCCTTCTAGCTTGGATGACAGAGAGGGTCACCTGCCAATCAACGAGTAGAATTGAAGGAGACGGACTAACGTTCTGAGATGTCCCAAATTCTGATCCACTTACCTGTTTGTGTATACAAGTAGCAGGATATAACCCCTCATCATTGCAGTGGAAAAAACCTGCTTTCCTGTTATCTGGACTGAGTATTCACGGATAAACTCTGTGAAGACCGAGCCAGTGGGTTGTAACCAACACCTGCGACCCCTTCCCCACATCAGCAACGGCTAAGATTTCAGCAACACGCAGTGTCACTAACACCAGACACCCCATTATCACTATATTAGCGTTGAGTTCAAATGTCCTTTTTTCATTTCATTTTTCATTTTTCTTTCAATTAGGATACCCATTCATGTTTTATTGTTTTACATTTTCAGTTTCTAAATAATAAAGTGTTTATCCTTGTCTGTTATTATTTCTTTTTCTATTCATTAATTTTCCTGAGGAGGAGCCAGCCTTAGTAATAGTGACTGAAGTTGTTACAGGGCTGAGTAAGCCTTCACACACACAGTGTGAGAGAGAAGAGGTGAGCCAGGAGCTGTGACTCGACCCCTGCAACCACAAATACATAAATACACACGACTCTAACCCAGAACATTCAACGAATTTCTCATTGACTATTATATGGATTTTGGTGCATAAATCATAATTACATAACTTTTTTTTCCAAGTAAATCATGTACGTTGTTACTGATAAAAAAAAAGAATAAAACAGAGTCATTATGGACTTATTAACCTTGGTGTCACAATCTTTAAAAAAATTAATAAAGTATTTACTTCCACAAATAATACTTTATTTCTGTCGTCTCAGCTTGTAATATAACTGTTCTGTAATTTCCTGAATAAGATTCAGTAATGCTCAGTGCTAGGATACATTTGGTAGCCGGGTTGGTTTAGCCCTCACCTCATACATTGAGTGTCCGTGGTTCGATCCCCAGTACGAGTGGGAACACTGGGGTGTGTTTCCTTAAGACACCTGCTGTCCCTGTTCACCTAGCAGTAAGTAGGTACCTGGGTGTTGGACGACTGGTGTGGATCGCATCCTGGGGTACATAATTAACCTAAGTTACCCGAAATGGTCTGCACATCCAGGGGCTTTCTATGTAGTATGTTCCCCTCAGGGAAGGTTCCTTGATGTTGGTGAGGGGCTCTTGATTTAGGGAATTGGATCTGTGCTCCAGTTCCCCGAATTAAGCCTGAATGCCTTCCACATCCCCCCCCCAGGCGCTGTATAATCCTACGGGTTTAGCGCTTCCCCTTGACTTTAATAATAATAATATGTAATATGTCAGTGATGTCAGCTGTGGTTTATATAAGTTGTATCATGTACTTGTAAAAATAAAAATTATTATTATACAGTACTGGGGTACGTATATTTACAGTGTTAATACGGCAGACATATAGTGTTGGGATACGGGAGACTTATAGTGTTGGGATACGGGAGACATATAGTGTTGGGATACGGGAGACTTATAGTGTTGGGATACGGGAGACTTATAGTGTTGGGATACGGGAGACTTATAGTGTTGGGATACGGGAGACTTATAGTGTTGGGATACGGGAGACTTATAGTGTTGGGATACGGCAGACATATAGTGTTGGGATATGGGAGACTTATAGTGTTGGGATACGGCAGACATATAGTGTTGGGATACGGCAGACATATAGTGTTGGGATACGGCAGACATATAGTGTTGGGATACGGGAGACATATAGTGTTGGGATACGGGAGACTTATAGTGTTGGGATACGGCAGACATATAGTGTTGGGATATGGGAGACTTATAGTGTTGGGATACGGCAGACATATAGTGTTGGGATACGGCAGACATATAGTGTTGGGATACGGGAGACTTATAGTGTTGGGATACGGCAGACATATAGTGTTGGGATACGGCAGACATATAGTGTTGGGATACGGCAGACATATAGTGTTGGGATACGGCAGACATATAGTGTTGGGATACGGGAGACATATAGTGTTAAATGCAGTATACATACGGTGCTGGGATATATGCATGCAGAGTTTAGACACATAGTACGTATAATGTATATATACGGTATACATACAGTGCTGGGATGCATACATATACAGGGCTAGGTTACACAGTATACATAAGGTGTTAGGATACGTAGGATTCATTTAGTGCTAAGATACATGATGAAGTGCATATGTGATTTGATACATAATATACATACAGTGCAGAAATACATAATATGCGTACAAAAATGCATGCATAAAGTGTAGGAATGTACAGTATATACGTAGAGAAAGTATACACAGTATACATACAGGGTGAGGATACATAGTATTAGTGTTATAACACCGGAATACATTATACACATAGCAGCCCCCGAGAACACACCAGTCAACTAGGTTACACCTGTCATCATTGTCACATCTGATCGCTTGACCACACCTGATCACAGGGGGTCACACCTGTCACCGGGGTCACACCTGCTCCTGATAGTTACATGACTGTATGATGGGTGTGTCTGTGGGACGGGTGGAGGGACAGGGATGGTAGGCTTGGGTGTTAGGACTGTTTGTGTAAGTTGCCGACTCTCTCTCTCTCTCTCTCTCTCCAGAAAAGGAGTACAGTTTGAGAAGTGATAAAATGCAAACAACGCTTATGTAGAAAGATCTTGGAGTGAACATCACACCAAACTTATCACTAGAGGGGCCCATGAACCTTATAACATGGACACTGCACGCTAGGATAACTAATCTCAGAATTTTTTTCAGATACTTTAACGAAAAATCTTTTCGAAGGCTGTAAACGACACGTGTGAAGCCACTCGTAGAGTATGCAGCACCAGCATGGAGCCCACATCTTCTTGCGCATGTTCGGAAACTCGAGAGTGTCAAGACATTTGCAGCAAGACTAGTCGCAAAGCCGCGGGGACTGAGCTGTAAGGAGAGACTAAAGAAACTGAACTTGCCGTCCTTAGAAGAGGGAAGCACCAGCGAAGCTATAATTAGGACGTAAAATATACTCAACGGATCTAACCGGATCGGGACAGACTGTTTGAAATGCGAGGTACAGGTGCCTCGCATAGACGGAAATTAAAATCGCAGATGATCCGTAGGCATGTTAGGAAATACTTATTCAGCCAGAGGGATTTAAGTGGAATGAGATAGATAAGAAAACATCCAGGACCCCAGTGTCTAGGAACCAATAATGCTGGCGACTGTAGATTAAGGGGGGCTGGGGACCAGGAGCTTAATAATATACCACAAGTGTATTACTCACCAGTGGGACATCATCCTGGCTGAAAGTGTGTCCTATTCAGAGGTTATGAACTGTCATATGTATATCTTGTTCTTTGTTCTTTAATCGCGTGTTAAGCTGGAATACAGAAGCCGTAGTGGTGTTTCCTGAGATCGTTCAGTGAGGGTTGTGAGCTAAACTTAGACGAGGGGAAAGGGTCGAGGGAATCCGGGATAAAATTCTGCTACTTAGCCATGCACAGGATACCAGTTCCACATAACATCGCCCACCAGGGACTTCAGCGTTTAATAAAGTCCCTGGTGGGCGAAACGTCTTCTCAGTGCAATGCTATGAAACGCATACTGTGTCTTATTCACGTACTTATCGGTAAATTCTGCCATTGATATACATCCACCATAAGTATCTATACATAATACTGCCAGACCTTCAGGAATTCTTCGTCATCACAATTCTTATTTAGAATTATATAAAAGAAAAAATGTTTTAGCCTTCGCTGTTATGTCATTTTCGAGTTGTTATTTGCATCCTTTTTATCTTTTTTGTAGTCGTATAATAGTACATCTGCTTACCTCCCTGTTTACTGCCGTCCTTCTGTGTTTCCTATGATCTTAGTCTTTAATTCACTGCATTTTTTTGTAAATCAAGAGGCTCTCTCTGTTCTTTGCATTCCCTGTCTTCGTTGCACATCTGGAAAGTCCTCAGACCGTCTTATTTACTTCTCTACCTTACATTTATCTTTGTGTTCTATGTTTAGAAACTCTCGCACTCAAGCGTAATTCTCTCAAATAGTCTGTATTGTCACTTATATTTCTGCTAATCAAATTTATCCTTCATTGTCTCCACCAGGTTGTCAGCACACGAGACTACGAGATCACTAGCTCTAATCGAGATACATGCAGCTAATCCAGCTCTCTTACTGTGGACATTCGTCTTGTATTCGGTGTCACTCCAACCTACTTTCCTGCATGTCATCTTAGCCATCCTGGAGCACAGCTGATTACTGCTTGCCACGATGTGTGCAGCATTTTAGTACGCGGCACTAAGTAGATGTTGGTGCTATCTGCCGTCTCAAAGTGAGGGTAGACAGCCTGGGGGAGGTTTAATCACTCGTAGGAACAGCACCGACCGTCAGACCCACGCCTGCCTCGAGCTGGCTAGCACCTTACCGAATCTTTTCTGCATGAGCTGTTGTAGCGATAGTGTTCTCATACTTTGGAGAAAGTGTCTCGACTGTCTTGGGTTAGCTGGTCCCTAAACATTGTACTTAGTATATATTATTATACCTATTTTCTGGTGGTGGGAACATACGTCAGAGCAAAACTTGATTTCTTGTGTGTACCTTACCTCGTCTTTGACGTTTGACTGAGCTATAAGATAGTACATGGCTCGAGAGGGTACTGCAGACCCTTTGAAAGTACATGTGCTAGTAATACGGGATGCATATCCTAACACTGTTTGCTGCTGGGCAGACTGTTTCATTGCTGTTCCGTGTTTAGGTAATGTTTCCACCGCTGGTGAGGCTGTTGCTTTGTAGTCTCTGTCTAATTTGGAATAAAAAGGCACAATACCATGACTCGAACAATACTAGTTATTGGTTCAAGTTGGACCGAAACGTCGTCATAATTTTTTTTCTCCTAGGTGAAGGTTATGTGTAGTGTCCTGTCTAATTTATCGCTGCAGCGTTGCTGACAAATTGCTCGTTCTATTGGCGCTGAATATTGATGTCGCTTGATAACTGAGAAGCCTCGTGAGTTAACATGCAACAAATTAATGCCTGATTCATCAACTATGAAGACTGTATCTCCTCCCTGCCGTGCTAGGAACTTATACTACTCCTCTCCGCTCTCTCCTCCGTTTTTTTTACTTTTAATGGTGATCACACACGTGATCGTTTGCTTGGTGATGCACCTGTTGGGGAGACAGGTGGTAATAGGCCAGGGCAAACTTAGGGTGAATCTGCTTCTCATGAGGTCGAATTAGCACAAACTTTAGTGATCTTATGCAGCTGGTCTTACTAGATAACTTCTTTTAGATTTTAAGAAAGACAGGTGGGCGACACCTAGATATCTTTATTCTGAAGATGTTTCGCCACTGGTTGCCGAAACATCTTCAGAATAAAGTCCAGATATTCGTATTTTCCTTGAAGATCGTGTACTTGTGTTTTTAGTTGAAACGGCTAAAGTGGCAGACACTTTTGAAGTGAATAGACATAAGCGAAGAGTAAATCACTCAAACTTTTCCTCACGACAATACGGGAGGAAAACACTTCTCAGGTGAATTTAGAGGAGACATCGGAGGAAACCTTCATCCAGGTTCCCAGAGAGAGAGAGAGAGCAGTCACAGGTAACTAATTTCATGGTAAAACATCTAAAGCTTTGAAATGCAAATACTCTAACAAACTAGATCGTGTATTTTCTGTTGTAATGTACAGGAAAAGTTTCCAGGTAATGGTAAGTCTGGGGAACCCAGGTAGACCAAACAAGTCAAAACTTAAGGCGTAACATTTCACCTGTGATGAATATTCCTGTGTTCCATGATGATGATGATGATGATGATGCTGAGGTACCTTTCAGCAGCGGAGTGAGGTGGTATGAAAAGAAGCAGAATGGCTTGTGACTGTTGCTACCGGTAGAGACTCTGAAGCGTATTGCTCCTTGCTGAGAGACAGTCTTCTTCCAACATCGGAAGGCATTACCTCAGCCATAATGTATTATTAAAAGCTTAGGGTGGTACAGTTATTTCAGTGTCACCATATAGGATATACTTCTGCTATTGCCTCGCTTCATTCACCTTTCTGTCTACCACTACTTCCCACTACTACTTTCACTACCAGCATTACCTCTACCACTGCTGCTTCACTTTTTTCTTTCTTCCTCTGTTTTTCCCGTCCTTGTCCTCCTCTTCTGTATATACTGGCTCCCTCACCTTCGTGTCTTAGTGTGACTTGTAAATGGTCCAAGTCGGACCAGAACATCGTCATAAACTTCTCTCTCCTATATTCGGGTTATTTGTGCATTGTAGGCACAATGGGGGGGAGGGATATTTAAACGTAGGAGTGTCGGGGAATTTTCCATGAAGGATGCGTTACTTTTTAATAGTAGCGACGTCCTCTCTTCGAAATTGGGATCCTGGCCCTATAATGGACACTGATAACTAAGTACCTGAACTGGTTCCAATAATGACCGCAAAACGGACAATGTCCAAGGGAAAAACTCTGGTGAGAATGCTGACTTAACCTTGGAGGAGTTAGAGACTGGTTTGGACGATTTGTTTTGCAATACCACCTGGTCAGGGCTACTCAATTCAAGTGAAACTACCGAAGTCAGTTGTTTACGTTCCTTGGTTGCAGGACTGCCAGATGTTCTCGTCTCCATGCCCGAAGGGAGAAAGTCTAGGGAGGAGTCTGGCATGTGGGTTTCATTTTAGGCTTGTGGGTGTGGGTAATGTGTGGGCGAGCTATAGTAACGCGAGGTGGGACTAGGCAGTGTGAGGGCTTGAGTGTGGGCGTGAGTATAGAAGGGTGTGGGTGTGAGTGTTGGCTTGTATGAGCGTGATGTGGGCCTGTATGGGCGTATGTGGGCGTGAGTGTGGTGGATAGAACACAACAGCAAAACAAGGAGTCCCTCCTTACCTTTGTTGCTGAGCTGACCAGTGAATCACCAGCAGGAAGTGTTACTCTCACCTCCTCCTGCTGCAGGTGATACCTGAGTCACTCTCTCTCTCTCTCTCTCTCTCTCTCTCTCTCTCTCTCTCTCTCTCTATCTATCTCTCTCTCTCTCTCTCTCTCTCTCTCTCGCCGGGTGCTGGGTGCGGCTTCCTGGCGACGCAACACTTGTTTAGGTACGAAGGGTTAATTACTTACCTCGCTTTGATATTCTGGACAGTCTTGGCCAGCTAGCTGGAGGGGCCGGACCTGACGCTAAAATTATGCACAGAGAAGGAAAAATGGGACTCTTTACTTATATATATATATATATATATATATATATATATATATATATATATATATATATATATATATATATATATATATATATATATATATATATGCAAGGAATTCACGAGAGCAGGCGAAATATATACAAACACTGATCTCTGGCTGAAGGAGACTCGAACCTACGAACCTTAGGACGAGGTACGCAGTGCTTTGCCAATCTACCCACACTGGACAATACCTTGGCGTGTAGCTTGCGCTACACGTTTGATCCAAGGCAGCCAGCTTTCAGGGAGAAGGCTTACAGCTTTTCATCTCATCCCCTGCATGCATCAGCCTTACTAGAGATTTGAACAATGCAAGGAATTCGCAAGAGCATGCGAAATATACACAAACATATATACATATATATGTATATATATATATATATATATATATATATATATATATATATATATATATATATATATATATATATATATATATATTGTGTGTGTGTGTGTCGTGCCGAATATGAAAAATTGGTCAATTAGCAAGAACTCATTTAAAATTAAGGCCTTTCTCAAAATTTCTTTTATACGTTTAAAGATATATTTTTTCCATTTATGTTAATATAAAATTAATAATTTTGTACCAAAAGAACCTTAGAAAACTTACCTAACCTTATCATAACAGGCTCAATTTAATTTAGCCTAAGCCAAGTAAATATATTTTACCTAAGTTTACAATAATTTAATAATAAACAAAAACAATGAGATACTTTTTTTTTCGTTAGGATCAGAATATTTTTTGCGAAATTATTGCATACACAGATTTTAGCTTGCTTTATTCGGCAAGAAGAGTGTTGCTATTTAAGCCAAAACAACAAATTTTACCTATTCGGCACGACATATATATATATATATATATATATATATATATATATATATATATATATATATATATATATATATATATATATATATATATATATATATATAATTTATTTATTATCACCCAAAATACTGCTGACTTATAATCCCACCTGATTATATTCTGCCGAGGATAATGTTTACACCGTAATATAAGTCATATCCGCTAATTATTGTGGCAGTGAATAATCTATGGCTTTTTAATTAACAATGAAATTATTCAGAGCTTTGGAGCGGACGAGCAAATTAATTCATTTTTCAGTATGGCCAGCTGAGGCTGGAAATAATAGCGGCTGAGGGCTTTGTTGCGAGCACTTGTAGGGTGTTTGTTACTCTGTTGTTGGTACTGATGAAGCTTAGGTGACAACAACCACCACACACTTGTGTTGTCTGGTGGCAACACTCTTGTGCTGCTGATGTTGTTGTTGTGCTCCTGATGAGGCTGTTGATGCTGTGCTGCTGTTGATGCTGGGCTGTTGTTGATGCTGTGCTGGTGTTGACGCTGTACTGCTGCTGCTGTTGATGCTGGGCTATTGTTGATGCTGTGCTGGTGTTGATTCTGTTGTCCTGCTGCTCCTGCAATAAAATAATGTGTAAATATTAGTAATAGTAAGAATACGCTAAAATCTTTCATCTCTCTCTCTCTCTCTCTCTCTCTCTCTCTCTCTCTCTCTCTCTCTCTCTCTCTCTCTCTCTCTCTCTCTCTCTCTCTCTCTCTCTCTCTCAACCTCCCCACCCCCCACATCATTACCTGTTGCTCGCTCCTGTTACATCACCTACGATCGGAAACAGGTGGGAAATACCTGGGTGTGACGCCTCTGTTATGGCCTGTTCCCTCTCACCTGTTTCCTGTTTCACCTGTTGTTCTGTTTCAAACGCTCTCTCTCTCTCTCTCTCGCTCTCTCTCTGTCTCGCTTTCCTATTCAACCTGTTGTCTGTTTTACTTTCCTGTTATCACCTTTTTTTTGGCTAAGTAAGCATCACGAGAGCCTGTTCCTGTTTTTGTCCCTTGTTCTGTCTTTGTTTCTAATGCTGAGTTTACCTATTATTATTATTATTATTATTATTATTATTATTATTATTATTATTATTATTATTATTATTATTATTGTTGTTGTTGTTGTTATTATTATTATTCATTGTGGCTTTTTATTACACCTGCTGTTTTTGTTATGTATTTTGTCGTCTTCACTTTGTTCCTTGTGCTGAATTGCGGATCAGATACTGTCTTTGTTCCTTGCGAAGTTGGTTTTAAGTGATTTGTGTGTTGTTGATAACTGTTCTGTATTTGTTATCTGTACTGTATTTGTTACATGTGCTGTGTTTGTTACATGTGCTGTGTTTGTTACATGTGCTGTGTTTGTTACCTGTACTGTATTTGTTACATGTGCTGTGTTTGTTACATGTGCTGTGTTTGTTACATGTGCTGTGTTTGTTACATGTGCTGTGTTTGTTACATGTGCTGTGTTTGTTACATGTGCTGTGTTTGTTACCTGTGCTGTGTTTGTTACATGTGCTGTGTTTGTTACATGTGCTGTGTTTGTTACATGTGCTGTGTTTGTTACATGTGCTGTGTTTGTTACATGTGCTGTGTTTGTTACATGTGCTGTGTTTGTTACCTGTGCTGTGTTTGTTATCTGTTCTGTATTTGTTATCTGTGCTATGTTTGTCACCTGTGCTGTATTTGTTACCTGTGCTGTGTTTGTTACCTGTGCTGTATTTGTTACATGTCTTCCCTCTGTAAATTACTCTGTTGACCTCAGTGTATTTGCTCTTTGTCTTGTATTGGTGTCCCTGTTTATGTTGCTTATGTTGCTGTGTTTATTTTCCTTGCGTGTGTAACACGTTCCTTTTTTTTTGTGACAGTGATTCTTGAGGTGATCTTCAGGTCATGACTCGTAACCTGTTACTCTCCGGAGGAAATACCAGCGGAAGCCGCACCCTTATTGCCTGGAAGTGTGGAAGGGAGGTGGAGGTGGTAGGTGGATGGAGAGAGGAGAGGTAGGTGGAGGGGGTGATGGTGGTTGCAGGTGAAGGGGTGATGGTGGTAGGCGAAGGGGTGATGGTTGTTGGGAAGGACATAGATAGTGGTAGGTGGAGGGGGTGGTATGTGGAAGGGATGGTAGGGAGGGGGTGGTATGTGGAAGGGATGGTACTGAGGGGGTGGTAGTTGGAGGGGGTTGTAAGGAGGGGATGGTAGGTGGACGGGGTGGTATTGAGAGGAGGGTGGTAGGGAGAGGGGGGTAGGGAGACGGGGGGTGGTAGGGAGAGGATATGGTTGGAAGGGGATACTCATCCTAGATCGGAGGAGCAGAAGTCTTGAGGTCAAATGAGACGTATGTACAAGCGAAGCAAATTTTAGAAAAATTAAACCATATTTTGACCCTTAAGAACCTGGTTAGTGGGATTCCCCTGGATGTGGTCCTGGTAGTGAACCCTGGAAGTGTTGGTGGTGCTGGAAGTGAACCCTGGGAGTGTGGTGGTGCTGGAAGTGAACCCTAGGAGTGTGGTAGTCCTGGTGGTGAACCCTGGAGGTGTTGGTGGTCCTGGAAGTGAATGAACCCTGGGAGTGTGGTGGTCCTGGTAGTGAACCCAGGAAGTGTTGGTAGTCCTGGAAGTGAACCCTGAGAGAGTGGTGGTCCTGGAAGTGTTGGTGGTCCTGGGATTGTTAGTGGTCCTGGAAGTGTTCGTTGTCCTAGTGTGTTGGTGGTCCTGGTAGTGAACCCTGGGAGTGCTGGTGGTTCTGGGAGTGAACCCTGGGAGTGCTGGTGGTTCTGGTAGTGAACCCTGGGAGTGCTGGTGGTTCTGGGAGTGAACCCTGGGAGTGCTGGTGGTTCTGGGAGTGAACCCTGGAAATGCTGGTGGTCCTGGGAGTGAACCCTGGGAGTGCTGGTGGTTCTGGAAGTGAACCCTGAGAGTGCTGGTTGTCCTAGGAGTGAACCCTGGGAGTGCTGGTGGTCCTGGAAGTGAACCCTGGGAGTGCTGGTTGTCCTAGGAGTGAACCCTGTGAGTGCTGGTGGTCCTGGAAGTGAACCCTGGGAGTCCTGGTGGTCCTGGAAGTGAACCCTGGGAGTGCTGGTGGTCCTGGAAGTGAACCCTGGGAGTGCTGGTGGTCCTGGAAGTGAACCCTGGGAGTGCTAGTTGTCCTAGGCGTGAACCCTGGGAGTGCTGGTGGTCCTGGGAGTGAACCCCTGGGAGTGCTGGTGGTCCTGGGAGTGAGCCCTGGGAGTCCTGGAGTTCTAGTGGTGAACGTATCAAAGGGAGATACATCCCTTCGGAGGTGAGTAAAGGGGTCATTGCAAATAATGAGGGTTACCCCTTGCTCACGCACCTCCACCTGTGCGAGGCGCCAGCACTATCAGCTTCCGTGAAGGATGCGATGCACTCATCAAGAAACGGAAGACTCGCCCAGGGTAGCGTAGAGGAAAACGGGACGTCGTCTCCTGTTCACTTGTCAGTAAAGTCCATGCTGTTGGTCTGGTTGGTGTTGTGGTTGTGATTGTTGTCGTTGTGGTTGTTGTCGTTAAGGTGGTTGTTGAGGTTGTGGTTATTGTCGTTGTTGGAGGTTGTTCTGTTGCTGTTATGGTTGTGCTGGAGTTTTTAGTGTTGTAGTTCTGGGGTTTGTTGTTGTCGTGGTTATTACTGTGAGTGTTGTGGTAGTTGCGCCTATTCTTGTTGTGGATGTAGCTGGGTTAAGGGGGTCCTATGATTCTAGCTCTCCCTCCCCCAGGTACCTACTTACTGCTAGGTGAACAGGGACCTCAACAAGTGCAAGGAAACATGCCCGGTCTCCTCCCGCCCCAGAATCGAACCCGACTCCCTTCGGTTATGAGCCGAAGACGCTACCACTTCAAGCGACGCGCCACTTCATTTCCTTTCAGGATAAGTGAAAAAAATCATCTGATTTGATCCTTAATCATATGATGACTCACTTAAGTGGATTATTAAGAGAATCTTATAAAGTGTGCCTTAAAAAAGTTTCGTTCTTAGATGCAAAGTCACAGACTGTGTCCTTGATTCAGAGTCACGGAAAGTGTCCTTGATTAAAATATCATAGTATGTATCCTTGATTCAAAGTCATAGACTGCGTCCTTGACAAAGTCACAGACTGTGTCCTTGGTTCAGAGTCACGGAAAGTGTCTTTGATTAAAATACCACAGTATGTATCCTTGATTCAAAGTCATAGACTGCGTCCTTGACAAAGTCACAGACTGTGACCGTAACAAAATCACGGACTGTGTGTTCTTAGACTTGGAGTCAGGGACTGTATCCGTGATAGAGTACTTGGCTCTCGTACAGGTTGTGTTGTGTGGGAGGAGGACTCCGTGCAAGACTAAGAGACAGGCAGGATACATCCTGTTCACAGATCCTGTCCCATAACCCTCCCCCCCCTATTTCTCTCTCTCACCAGCATCTCGGAGCTATAAGAACACCCAAAAGCGTCGTGTTTATGACGCTCCGACGCGTCACAGTCCCCTGGGAGGGGCGGGCCGTGGCGTGCGTCAGACGGCGTCTTATCTTGCAAGGAACGTCGTGTTGACTGGAAGATGCCGTCAAGAGGCCCCTAGGTGCATTCCCGCCAGGCGTGACGGCATTCTAACTCCCGAGTTGACATGTACTTGACAGGTTATCAACTTAGCCAGGACATGCTCTTATCTGAGTGTCAACAACTGTGTCCGGCTTCTTGACCTGACCCCCACTTGCGTGCTCCTACCAGTGGTAGGGGGATGGTAGGGAACAGGACGAGAGGTAGGAGGCAGGCCCTATTTTTCAATATTTTTTATCCAGCAGGGTGAATAGGGAAAAGGGTAGGTTCATCTAAATAATTAGTTTGGTTAATTGGGTTTAAATCCTATAGACTACACGAGGGGTCATTAAGGCTTCATGTCACCTGTTCACTACCACTCAACAACACTTTAATTCCTAAAATAGAAAGCCTTATTGTACGTAAATACACTGAGAGATAGACAACTCTCGGTGTGTATACAGGATATACCTCTCGGTGTGTATATACTGCGTCTAATGATAATAGGTATAACAAAATGCTGTTTTGTTGTTATAGAGAACAAGAGATTATTTGTTGTGGCATCATAAGGTTTTTTTTTTTCAACGATCCGGCCGTATCCCACCGAGGCAGGGTGACCCAAAAAGAAAAAAGTTTCTCCCTTCAAATTTAGTCATTTATACAGAAGGGGTTACTAGCCCCTTGCTCCCGGCATTTTAGTCGCCTCTTACGGCACGCATGACTTACGGAGTAAGAATTCTATTCCACTTCCCCATGGAGATAAGAGGAAATAAACAAGAACAAGAACTAGTAAGAAAAGAGAAAAAACCCAGAGGGTTGTATATATATATATATATATATATATATATATATATATATATATCTATATATATATATATATATATATATATATATATATATATATATATATATATTTATATATATATATATATATATATATATATATATATATATATATATATATATATATATATATATATAATGTCGTGCCGAATATGTAAAACTGGTCAATTAGCAAGAACTCATTTAAAATTAAATCCTTTCTAAAAATTTCTCTTATACGTTTAAAGATATATTTTTTTCATTAATTTTAATGTAAAAATTTATGATTTTGCACCAAAAGAATCTTAGAAAACTTACCTAACCTTATTATAACAAGAACAATTTATTTTAGCCTAACCCAATTAAATATATTTTAGATTTGTTTACAGTAATTTAATACTAAACAAACACAGTGAAATATATTTTTTTCGTTAGGTTCAGAATGATTTTGACGAAATT
>NC_091301.1:11461741-11471741 GCF_038502225.1 Cherax quadricarinatus
ACAGATCGCCTTGTCATTAATTATCACCTTCCTTCCGTCCTTCCTTCCTTCATTCTTCCGTACCATCACTTCGTTTCTGTTCTATTACTTCGATTGTGGCTGTGTCGTAGCTTCATCCATGACTTTGTTTGTTGCTTCTATCTCCTTCTCATAGTGTAGCTCCGCCTTTTTTCTTCTTGTCTGTCTGTCTGTCTGTCTGTCTGTCTCTCTCTCTCTCTCTCTCTCTCTCTCTCTCTCTCTCTCTCTCTCTCTCTCTCTCTCTCTCTCTCTCTCTCTCTCTCTCTATCTCTCTCTATCTCTCTCTCTCTCTCTCTCTCTCTCTCTCTCTCTCTCTCTCTCTCTCTCTCTCTCTCTCTCTCTCTCTCTCTCTCTCTCTCTCTCATTTATTTATGGTTCTTCTCCTCACTACTGTGTTATGTTACATCCTCTTCTTTCTGTATTTTCTTTTTCACTCTTGTTATTATTCGTATCTGCGTCTCATGTATATCGCCTGTGCGTTTACCTCGCCCACAAGTGTGCAACTGCGGCACAGGTCAAGAGCTACATAGCGTGCAGCTGCGGCATAGATCAGGAGTCCACACACCGTGCAGCTGCGGCACAGGTCAGGAGGGTTATACAGTGTGCAACTGCGGCATAGATCAGGAGCCACACAACGGGTGAAGTATCCTAGCTTTGACCCACATACTGGTACACATGAAACAGCTGCCAACGGAGGCCAGAACCGTGGGGACACGAGGGTATTAATGAGAGGAAATACCTCAGGAGTCAAGCTGCCAGTGAAGGATCAGCTGCCGACCCCCCCTCACCTGCACGCACACACACTTACCGTGTATGTACGCAGTTCTAATTCCCACGGAGAGCAGAAACATCCTGGAAGGTCAGAAAGATTACCGACGCGAGTCTTCAGTGGTAAGAAAGAGATAATGTAGAGGGCGACATCGTCAGCTTTTAAAAAACATGAAGTAAAATTAGGAGCAGGTCCTCATCTAAGTACAGTCACCATGGACAGGTCCTCATCTAAGTACAGTCACCATGGACAGGTCCTCATCTAAGCACAATCATTGGGGCAGCACTTCGAACACGACTACTAGCACTAGTACATAAGATTGCTCTGGGTCCTCTACTTCATACATCATCATCAACTGATAAACGTTTTCATGCTAGGAGTTAAAAGTTGAACGATTTACGTCTGCCTGTAGACGGTGCTTGTATCTGTTTATCATTCCTGGCTGTACTGACGTATAACTGAACAAAAAACTTCCTAACTGTGACCCATTGTGATTCTTGTATTGTGGTGTAATTCTTCTATTTTACCACTAATATTATTAAGGTATATATGACTGCTGCTACACAGCCTACACGTGAAGAATCTTAAGATGCTGTATGGTCCACTGATCCTCCTTCCTCTTTCTCAGAGTATTCTGAGAAGGCGTACAGCCCAGAGGGACTTCTGAGTAGCGGCGGCAACGACACTTACACCTCCCAACCAAGTCTCTTTACGCCCTCTCTGGCCACACTCACACACAAACACCACATCAACTATAAACCGTGGTCCGGAAATACCTGTGGCAGTACCGGAAACCAGGTGAATGTAAGTTTTTATTGTTTTTTTAGTGGTACCGACCCGCTGGGTGATGCCTGTAGCCTTGGGTAAGACGAGCAACAGGTGACTGGCGGCGCTATCATGCTGGGGCACAGGGATCCCACCTCCCCCCTTTCATCCCTTCGGGATTTACTTATGCTGCCTTCTTCGTCAGCATGATTTATTGCTTCCCCCAGCACGGTATCGCCTGATGCTACTTACAGCTTGTGAGGATGAACCTAGCACATAACACCCAAAGAATGCAATTAACCCAACTACGGCGTACCAAGCATATAAAGAATTCCATATATATATCGCCAGAGCAGGCGAAATATACACAAACACTGATCTCTAGCTGAAGGAGACTCGAACCTACGAACCTTGGAACAAGGTACGCAGTGCTATACCAAACTCACCACACTAGACCAAGTATTGGTCCCGTGTGGTAAGTTTGGTATGTATATATATATATATATATATATATATATATATATATATATATATATATATATATATATATATATATATATATATATATATATATGAAAGAAACACTTTTACCATCATTCACACATAATCAGTGTCTTTGCAGAGGTGCCCAGATATGACAGTTTAGATGTTACTCCAAACAGTCAACATCCCAGACCCCTCCTCTAAAGTGCAGGCATTATACTTCTCACCTCTAGGACTCAAGTCCGGCTCACCGGTTTTCCTGAATCCCTTCACAAAATATTACCCTACTCACATTCTAACAGCTCATCAGGTCCCAAAAAACTATTCGTCTCCATTCACTCCTAACACGGTCACACACACACACACACATACACACACACACACACACACACACACACACACACACACACACATATACACACACACACACACACACACACACACACACACAAGAGGCGGGGCCAGGAGCTAGGACTCGACCCCTGCAACCACAAATAGGTGAGTACAAATAGGTGAGTACACATATATATAATGCGCACATTTGGTGTACATGTTCTAGGGACCAAAACAAAAGTCATATAAACATTGTATTAATATTGCAGTTTTATAAATTTAGTGTAAGCTCACCTCTGGCAAGAAAGTGATGGAGTGAATGATGATGAAAGTGTTTCTTCTTGTTTTGAGTCGCCTTGCCTTGCTGCTAAATCGGTATGGTTGACTTGTACATAATTGTCCATTTCCAGACGAACTCATCAGGGTCGGAGAGGCCACCGTATTAGGATAATGGCCCACACATCCTTCCCGCACGTCTGTCTGGAGCCTCCTAAGGGCGCTTCTTGGACGATGACCTACCACACCTACTGGCAGATATACAGATGTGACACCTGTGACACGTGAACGATGGTGCACCAGCACACTTCGGTCATGTGACCAGCGATTATATGGTTACTCAGTACCTGCACTGTTAGATTGGACGAGGAGGTTCAACTGCATGAAAGCTGAGGCCGCCTAACTGGATTGTTACTTGTGGGGCCATTTAAAAGCCGAAGTTTAAGGGAGAGATGTGGACACACAAGATGATTTTTGACAACGTGTTGAGGATGCATGCTGGGCAGTATAGGTAAATCCTGGTGTGTTTGAGGGCATTCAGCAGTGGTGTGAGCGTGGTGCTGGTGTGAGCGTGGTACTGGTGTGAGCGTGGTGCTGGTGTGAGTGTGGCACTGGTGTGAGCGAGGTGCTGGTGTGAGTGTGGTGCTGGTGTGAGTGTGGTGCTGGTGTGAGCGTGGTGCTGGTGTGAGCGTGGTGCTGGTGTGAGTGTGGCACTGGTGTGAGCGTGGTGCTGGTGTGAGTGTGGTGCTGGTGTGAGTGTGGTGCTGCTGTGAGCGTAGTACTGGAGTGAGCGTGGTGCTGGTGTGAGTGTGGTACTGGTGTGAGCGTGGTGCTGGTGTGAGCGTGGTGCTGGTGTCAGCGTGGTGCTGGTGTCAGCGTGGTGCTGGTGTCAGCGTGGTGCTGGTGTCAGCGTGGTGCTGGTGTCAGCGTGGTGCTGGTGTGAGCGTGGTACTGGTGTGAGTGTGGTGCTGGTGTGAGTGTGGCACTGGTGTGAGCGTGGTGCTGGTGTGAGTGTGGTGCTGGTGTGAGGGTGGTGCTGGTGTGAGCGTGGTCCTGGTGTGAGCGTGGTGCTGGTGTGAGTGTGGCACTGGTGTGAGCGTGGTGCTGGTGTGAGTGTGGTGCTGGTGTGAGTGTGGTGCTGCTGTGAGCGTGGTACTGGTGTGAGCGTGATACTGGTGTGAGCATGGTACTGGTGTGAGTGTGGTGCTGGTGTGAGCGTGGTGCTGGTGTGAGTGGCACTGGTGTGAGCGTGGTGCTGGTGTGAGTGTGGTGCTGGTGTGAGTGTGGTGCTGGTGTGAGCGTGGTACTGGTGTGAGCGTGGTGCTGGTGTGAGTGTGGCACTGGTGTGAGCGTGGTGCTGGTGTGAGTGTGGTGCTGGTGTGAGTGTGGTGCTGCTGTGAGCGTGGTACTGGTGTGAGCGTGATACTGGTGTGAGCGTGATACTGGTGTGAGCATGGTACTGGTGTGAGTGTGGTACTGGTGTGAGCGTGGTGCTGGTGTGAGTGTGGCACTGGTGTGAGCGTGGTGCTGGTGTGAGTGTGGTGCTGGTGTGAGTGTGGTGCTGGTGTGAGCGTGGTACTGGTGTGAGCGTGGTGCTGGTGTGAGTGTGGCACTGGTGTGAGCGTGGTGCTGGTGTGAGTGTGGTGCTGGTGTGAGTGTGGTGCTGCTGTGAGCGTGGTACTGGTGTGAGCGTGATACTGGTGTGAGCATGGTACTGGTGTGAGTGTGGTGCTGGTGTGAGCGTGGTGCTGGTGTGAGCGTGGTGCTGGTGTGAGCGTGGTGCTGGTGTGAGCGTGGTACTGGTGTGAGCGTGGTGCTGGTGTGAGTGTGGCACTGGTGTGAGCGTGGTGCTGGTGTGAGTGTGGTTCTGGTGTGAGTGTGGTGCTGGTGTGAGCGTGGTACTGGTGTGAGCGTGGTGCTGGTGTCAGTGTGGCACTGGTGTGAGCGTGGTGCTGGTGTGAGTGTGGTGCTGGTGTGAGTGTGGTGCTGCTGTGAGCGTGGTACTGGTGTGAGCGTGGTGCTGGTGTGAGTGTGGTACTGTTGTGAGCGTGGTGCTGGTGTGAGCGTGGTGCTGGTGTGAGCGTGGTGCTGGTGTGAGCGTGGTGCTGGTGTGAGCGTGGTGCTGGTGTGAGCGTGGTGCTGGTGTGAGCGTGGTGCTGGTGTGAGCGTGGTACTGGTGTGAGCGTGGTGCTGGTGTGAGTGTGGCACTGGTGTGAGCGTGGTGCTGGTGTGAGTGTGGTGCTGGTGTGAGTGTGGTGCTGGTGTGAGCGTGGTACTTGTGTGAGCGTGGTGGTGGTGTAAGGGTGGGACTGGTGTGAGCGTGGTGCTGGTGTGAGTGTGGTGCTGGTGTGAGTGTGGTGCTGGTGTGAGCGTGGCACTAGTGTGAGCGTGGTGCTGGTGTGAGCGTGGTACTGGTGTGAGCGTGGTGCTGGTGTGAGTGTGGCACTGGTGTGAGCGTGATACTGGTGTGAGCATGGTGCTGGTGTGAGTGTGGTGCTGGTGTGAGCGTGGTGCTGGTGTGAGCGTGGTACTGGTGTGAGCGTGGTGCTGGTGTGAGTGTGGTACTGGTGTGAGCGTGGTGCTGGTGTGAGTGTGGCACTGGTGTGAGCATGGTGCTGGTGTGAGTGTGGCACTGGTGTGAGCGTGGTGCTGGTGTGAGTGTGGCACTGGTGTGAGCGTGGTACTGGTGTGAGCGTGGTGCTGGTGTGAGCGTGGTGCTGGTGTGAGCGTGGTACTGGTGTGAGCGTGGTGCTGGTGTGAGCGTGGTGCTGGTGTGAGCGTGGTGCTGGTGTGAGTGTGGCACTGGTGTGAGCGTGGTGCTGGTGTGAGTGTGGTTCTGGTGTGAGTGTGGTGCTGGTGTGAGCGTGGTACTGGTGTGAGCGTGGTGCTGGTGTGAGTGTGGCACTGGTGTGAGCGTGGTGCTGGTGTGAGTGTGGTGCTGGTGTGAGTGTGGTGCTGCTGTGAGCGTGGTACTGGTGTGAGCGTGGTGCTGGTGTGAGTGTGGTACTGGTGTGAGCGTGGTGCTGGTGTGAGCGTGGTGCTGGTGTGAGCGTGGTGCTGGTGTGAGCGTGGTGCTGGTGTGAGCGTGGTGCTGGTGTGAGCGTGGTGCTGGTGTGAGCGTGGTGCTGGTGTGAGCGTGGTACTGGTGTGAGCGTGGTGCTGGTGTGAGTGTGGCACTGGTGTGAGAGTGGTGCTGGTGTGAGTGTGGTGCTGGTGTGAGTGTGGTGCTGGTGTGAGCGTGGTACTTGTGTGAGCGTGGTGGTGGTGTAAGTGTGGCACTGGTGTGAGCGTGGTGCTGGTGTGAGTGTGGTGCTGGTGTGAGTGTGGTGCTGGTGTGAGCGTGGCACTAGTGTGAGCGTGGTGCTGGTGTGAGCGTGGTACTGGTGTGAGCGTGGTGCTGGTGTGAGTGGCACTGGTGTGAGCGTGATACTGGTGTGAGCATGGTGCTGGTGTGAGTGTGGTGCTGGTGTGAGCGTGGTGCTGGTGTGAGCGTGGTACTGGTGTGAGCGTGGTGCTGGTGTGAGTGTGGTACTGGTGTGAGCGTGGTGCTGGTGTGAGTGTGGCACTGGTGTGAGCATGGTGCTGGTGTGAGTGTGGCACTGGTGTGAGCGTGGTGCTGGTGTGAGTGTGGCACTGGTGTGAGCGTGGTACTGGTGTGAGCGTGGTGCTGGTGTGAGCGTGGTGCTGGTGTGAGCGTGGTACTGGTGTGAGGGTGGTGCTGGTGTGAGCGTGGTGCTGGTGTGAGCGTGGTGCTGGTGTGAGTGTGGCCCTGGTGTGAGCGTGGTCCTGGTGTGAGCGTGGTGATGGTGTGAGTGTGGTGATGGTGTGAGTGTGGTGATGGTGTTATAATGGTGATGGTGTGAGTGTGGTGATGGTGTGTGGTGATGGTGTGAGTGTGGTACTGGTGTGAGCGTGGTGCTGGTGTCAGCGTGGTGCTGGTGTGAGAGTGGTGCTGGTGTGAGTGTGGTGCTGGTGTGAGCGTGGTGCTGGTGTGAGCGTGGTGCTGGTGTGAGCGTGGTGCTTGTGTGAGCGTGGTACTGGTGTGAGCGTGGTGCTGGTGTGAGCGTGGTACTGGTGTGAGCGTGGTGCTGGTGTGAGTGTGGTACTGGTGTGAGCGTGGTGCTGGTGTGAGTGTGGCACTGGTGTGAGCGTGGTGCTGGTGTGAGGGTGGGGCTGGTGTGAGCGTGGTGCTGGTGTGAGTGTGGCACTGGTGTGAGCGTGGTACTGGTGTGAGCGTGGTGCTGGTGTGAGTGTGGTGCTGGTGTGACCGTGGTGCTGGTGTGACCGTGGTACTGGTGTGAGCGTGGTGCTGGTGTGAGTGTGGTACTGGTGTGAGCGTGGTGCTGGTGTGAGTGTGGCACTGGTGTGAGCGTGGTGCTGGTGTGAGTGTGGCACTGGTGTGAGCGTGGTGCTAGTGTGAGTGTGGTGCTGGTGTGAGCGTGGTGCTGGTGTGAGCGTGGTACTGGTGTGAGCGTGGTGCTGGTGTGAGAGTGGTACTGGTGTGAGCGTGGTGCTGGTGTGAGTGTGGCACTGGTGTGAGTGTGGTGCTGGTGTGAGTGTGGCACTGGTGTGAGCGTGGTGCTGGTGAGTGTGGTGCTGGTGTGAGCGTGGTGCTGGTGTGAGTGTGGCACTGGTGTGAGCGTGGTGCTGGTGTGAGTGTGGCACTGGTGTGATCGTGGTGCTGGTGTGAGTGTGGTGCTGGTGTGAGCGTGGTACTGGTGTGAGCGTGGTGCTGGTGTGAGTGTGGTACTGGTGTGAGCGTGGTGCTGGTGTGAGCGTGGTGCTGGTGTGAGCGTGGTGCTGGTGTGAGCGTGGTGCTGGTGTGAGTGTGGCACTGGTGTGAGCGTGGTGCTGGTGTGAGCGTGGCACTGGTGTGAGCGTGGTGCTGGTGTGAGTGTGGCACTGGTGTGAGCGTGGCACTGGTGTGAGCGTGGTGCTGGTGTGAGCGTGGTGCTGGTGTGAGCGTGGTGCTGGTGTGAGCGTGGCACTGGTGTGAGCGTGATGCTGGTGTGAGTGTGGCACTGGTGTGAGCGTGGCACTGGTGTGAGCGTGGTGCTGGTGTGAGCGTGGTGCTGGTGTGAGCGTGGTGCTGGTGTGAGCGTGGTGCTGGTGTGAGCGTGGTGCTGGTGTGAGTGTGGTGCTGGTGTGAGCGTGGTGCTGGTGTGAGCGTGGTGCTGGTGTGAGCGTAGTACTGGTGTGAGCGTGGTACTGGTGTGAGCGTGGTGCTGGTGTGAGCGTGGTGCTGGTGTGAGCGTGGTGCTGGTGTGAGCGTGGTGCTGGTGTGAGCGTGGTGCTGGTGTGAGCGTGGTGCTGGTGTGAGTGTAGTACTGGTGTGAGCGTGGTGCTGGTGTGAGTGTGGTGCTGGTGTGAGCGTGGTGCTGGTGTGAGTGTGGTGCTGGTGTGAGCGGGGTGCTGGTGTGAGCGTGGTGCTGGTGTGAGCGTGGTGCTGGTGTGAGTGTGGTGCTGGTGTGAGCGGGGTGCTGGTGTGAGCGTGGTGCTGGTGTGAGCGTGGTGCTGGTGTGAGCGTGGTACTGGTGTGAGCGTGGTGCTGGTGTGAGCGTGGTGCTGGTGTGAGCGTGGTCCTGGTGTGAGCGTGGTGCTGGCGTGAGCGTGGTGCTGGTGTGAGCGTGGTGCTGGTGTGAGCGTGGTGCTGGTGTGAGCGTGGTGCTGGTGTGAGCGTGGTGCTGGTGTGAGCGTGGTACTGGTGTGAGCGTGGTGCTGGTGTGAGCGTGGTGCTGGTGTGAGCGTGGTGCTGGTGTGAGCGTGGTGCTGGTGTGAGCGTGGTGCTGGTGTGAGTGTGGTGCTGGTGTGAACGTGGTGCTGGTGTGAGCGTGGTACTGGTGTGAGCGTGGAGCTGGTGTCAGCGTGGTGCTGGTGTCAGCGTGGTGCTGGTGTGAGTGTGGTGCTGGTGTGAGCGTGGTGCTGGTGTGAGCGTGGTGCTGGTGTGAGCGTGGTGCTTGTGTGAGCGTGGTACTGGTGTGAGCGTGGTGCTGGTGTGAGCGTGGTACTGGTGTGAGCGTGGTACTGGTGTGAGCGTGGTGCTGGTGTGAGCGTGGTGCTGGTGTGAGTGTGGTGCTGGTGTGAGCGTGGTGCTGGTGTGAGCATGGTGCTGGTGTGAGCGTGGTGCTGGTGTGAGCGTGGTGCTGGTGTGAGTGTGGTGCTGGTGTGAGCGTGGTGCTGGTGTGAGCGTGGTGCTGGTGTGAGCGTGGTGCTGGTGTGAGTGTGGTGCTGGTGTGAGCGTGGTGCTGGTGTGAGCGTGGTGCTGGTGTGAGCGTGGTGCTGGTGTGAGTGTGGTGCTGGTGTGAGCGTGGTGCTGGTGTGAGCGTAGTGCTGGTGTGAGTGTGGCACTGGTGAGAGCATGGTGCTGGTGTGAGTGTGGCACTGGTGTGAGTGTGGTGCTGGTGTGAGCGTGGTGCTGGTGTGAGCGTGGTGCTGGTGTGAGCGTGGTGCTGGTGTGAGCGTGGTACTGGTGTGAGTATGGTGCTGGTGTGAGTATGGTGCTGGTGTGAGCATGGTGCTGGTGTGAGTATGGTGCTGGTGTGAGCATGGTGCTGGTGTGAGCATGGTGCTGGTGTGAGTATGGTGCTGGTGTGAGCGTGGTGCTGGTGTGAGCGTGGTGCTGGTGTGAGCGTGGTGCTGGTGTGAGTGTGGTGCTGGTGTGAGCGTGGTGCTTGTGTGAGCGTGGTACTGGTGTGAGCGTGGTGCTGGTGTGAGCATGGTGCTGGTGTGAGTGTGGGGACAAGTAGTGCGACTCTATGATCATCTACTACTGTTAACACCTTTATGAACATTGCTGTAGTAACTTGTACTAACATCCAGACACACTCTTGTAACACCTCATCCAACCCATCCCTAATACTAATAATATATAATAACAATAATAATAATAATAATAATAATAATAATAATAATAATAATAATAATAATAATAATAATAATAATAATAATAATAATAATAATAATAATAATAATAATAATAATAATAATAAGAAGAAGAAGAAGAAGAAGAAGAAGAAGAAGAAAAAGAAGAAGAACAAGAACAAGAAGAAGAAGAACAAGAAGAACAAGATCTAAAAACTACAATTTTTTTAACTTGTGTTAATATAAAAATTTAACTTGCACACACACACACACACTAGAGAAAGTGCAAAGGTTTGCAACAAGACTAGTCCCAGAGCTAAGAGGTATGTCCTACGAGGAGAGGTTAAGGGAAATCAACCTGACGACACTGGAGGACAGGAGAGATAGGGAGGACATGATAACGACATACAAAATACTGAGAGGAATTGACAAGGTGGACAAAGACAGGATGTTCCAGAGATTGGACACAGTAACAAGGGGACACAGTTGGAAGCT
>NC_091301.1:11476741-11496741 GCF_038502225.1 Cherax quadricarinatus
AGACTGAGGAAGGGTGATGGGGAATTCACAAGAAACGACCGAGAGGTATGTCAGGAGCTCAACACGAGATTTAAAGAAGTATTTACAGTGGAAACCAGTAGGACTCCAGGAAATCAGAACAGGGGGGTACACCAGCAAGTGCTGGATGAGGTACATATAACCAAGGAGGAAGTGAAGAAGCTGCTATGCGAACTTGACACCTCAAAGGCGGTGGGACCAGACAACATCTCTCCGTGGGTCCTTAAAGAGGGAGCAGAGATATTGTGTGTGCCATTAACAAAGATCTTCAACACATCATTTGAAACTGGGCAACTCCCTGAGGTATGGAAGATGGCAAATGTAGTCCCAATTTTTAAAAAGGGAGACAGACATGAGGCACTAAACTACAGACCTGTATCACTAACGTGTATAGTATGCAAGGTCATGGAGAAGATCATCAGGAGGAGAGTGGTGGAGCACCTGGAAAGAAACAAGTGTATAATTGACAACCAGCATGGTTTCAGGGAAGGAAAATCCTGTGTCACAAACCTACTAGAGTTTTATGACAAGGTGACAGAAGTAAGACAAGAGAGAGAGGGGTGGATCGACTGCATTTTTTTGGACTGCAAAAAGGCCTTCGACACAGTTCCTCACAAGAGGTTACTGAAAAAGCTAGAAGATCAGGCACACATAACAGGAAAGGCACTGCAATGGATCAGAGAATACCTGACAGGGAGGCAACAACGAGTCATGGTACGTGACGAGGTGTCAGAGTGGGCGCTTGTGACAAGCGGGGTTCCACAGGGGTCAGTCCTAGGACCTGTGCTGTTCTTGGTATATGTGAACGACATAACGGAAGGGATAGACTCAGAAGTGTCCTTGTTTGCAGATGATGTGAAGTTAATGAGAAGAATCAAATCGGATGAGGATCAGGCAGGACTACAAAGAGACCTGGACAGGCTACAAGCCTGGTCCAGAAACTGGCTCCTTGAGTTTAACCCTGCCAAATGCAAAGTCATGAAGATTGGGGAAGGGCAAAGAAGACCGCAGACACAATATAGTTTAGATGGCCAAAGACTGCAAACCTCACTCAAGGAAAAAGATCTGGGGGTGAGTATAACACCGAGCATATCTCCTGAGGCGCACATAAATCAGATAACTGCTGCAGCATACGGGCGCCTGGCAAACCTACGGATAGCGTTCCGATACCTCAATAAGGAGTCGTTCAAGACACTGTATACCATTTACGTCAGGCCCATACTGGAGTATGCAGCACCAGTTTGGAATCCACACCTAGTCAAGCACGTCAAGAAATTAGAGAAAGTGCAAAGGTTTGCAACAAGACTAGTCCCAGAGCTACGGGGATTGTCGTACGAAGAAAGGTTGAGGGAAATCGGCCTGACGACACTGGAGGCCAGGAGGGTCAGGGGAGACATGATAACGACATATAAAATACTGCGCAGAATAGACACGGTGGACAAAGACAGGATGTTCCAGAGATGGGACACATACACAAGAGGTCACAATTGGAAGTTGAAGACTCAGATGAATCAAAGGGATGTTAGGAAGTATTTCTTCAGTCATAGAGTAGTCAAGTCGTGGAATAGTCTAGAAAGTGAAGTAGTGGAGGCGGGAACCATACATAGTTTTAAGGCGAGGTATGATAAAGCTCATGGAGCAGGGAGAGAGAGGACCTAGTAGCAATCAGTGAAGAGGCGGGGCCAGGAGCTATGACTCGGCCCCTGCAACCACAAATAGGTGAGTACACCAGTTTGGAACCCACACCTAGCCAAGCACGTGAAGAAACTAGAGAAAGTGCAAAGGTTTGCAACAAGACTAGTCCCAGAGCTAAGAGGTATGTCCTACGAGGAGAGGTTAAGGGAAATCAACCTGACGACACTGGAGGACAGGAGAGATAGGGGGGACATGATAACGACATACAAAATACTGAGAGGAATTGACAAGGTGGACAAAGACAGGATGTTCCAGAGATTGGACACAGTAACAAGGGGACACAGTTGGAAGCTGAAGACACAGATGAATCACAGGGATGTTAGGAAGTATTTCTTCAGCCACAGAGTAGTCAGTAAGTGGAATAGTTTGGGAAGCGATGTAGTGGAGGCAGGATCCATACATAGCTTTAAGCAGAGGTATGACAAAGCTCACGGCTCAGGGAGAGTGACCTAGTAGCGATCAGTGAAGAGGCGGGGCCAGGAGCTCGGACTCGACCCCCGCAACCTCAACTAGGTGAGTAAAAGTAGGTGAGTACACACACACACTTACTAGGCCAGCAGCGTTGCCAGGTCTCTTTTTTTTTTTTTTGTCATGGTGGTGGACCCTGAGGAAAGGGGGGGGGGAGACAGAGGGGAGGAGGAGGGGGAGAGGTAGGAGTTCCCCATTTGGCCAGGGCCCCCCCCCAATCAACACCACCCCACTACCACCACCCTAACCTCCCTACTTCCCATTCCACCCCTTCCATTACTCTCATGTTTACATTTCTTGTCCTTCGAAGCCGTGGCTGGAGGAAGTGTACGACACAGCTTCACTAGAGATGGACCAGCAGTTATTATTATTATTATTATTATTATTATTATTATTATTATTATTCGTTAGTTCAACGCACCGGCCGTATCCCACCGAGGCAGGGTGGCCCAAAAAGAAAAACAAAATTTTTTCTTTATAAATTTAGTAATATATACAGGAGAAGGGGTTACTAGCCTCTTGCTCCCGGCATTTTAGTCGCCTCTTACAACACGCATGGCTTACGGAGAAAGAATTCTGTTCCACTTCCCCATGTAGATAAAAGGAAATAAACAAGAACAAGAACTAGTAAGAAAAGAGAAGAAAACCCAGAGGGCTGCGTATATATATAAGTTAGGTAAGATTTGTCAGGAAACAGGACAAGTGTTTCCTGATTCGGGTCTTTGTCAAATGATGACTCACAGCTGAGGAGTTTGGTCATCTGACCGAGGCCTTCCACTGGCTTACCGGTCCATCCCTTTATAAATTATGGTTATGATTATAACCACTTCTTAGTAATTTTTATTGCACCCCAGTTTACTTGTTTGTGGGATCTATGTCCCGTGCGGTACAGTAGCGACTGCCTTCCTGCATTCCAAGAACATGCAGTCCACCCATCCTTATCTCTCTGGTTTAATTTCATCTTTTCTGTCATAGAATTACTGCAAGTTCTTAAGACTGGACTTAACTTTCCAAAAAACCTGCTGATTCTCTTGCAGTGAAGTTCCTCCAGGAAGTGGTGGTAGTGAGGGAGTGGTGGTGGTGAGGGAGTGGTGGTGGTGAGGGAGTGGTGGTGGTGAGGGAGTGGTGGTGGTGAGGGAGTGGCGGTGGTGAGGGAGTGGTGGTGGTAAGGGAGTGGTGGTGGTGAGGGAGTGGTGGTGGTAAGGGAGTGGTGGTGGTGAGGGAATGGTGGTAAGGGAATAGTGGTGAGGGAATGGTGGTGGTGAGGGAAACGTGGTAGTGGGGGAATGGTGGTGGTGATGGATTGGTGGTAGTGAGGGAATGGTGGTGGTGAGGGAATGGTGGTAGTGAGGGAATGGTGGTGATGAGGGAATGGTGGTGGTGAGGGAATGGTGGTAATGAGAGAATGGTGGTAGTGAGGGAATGGTGATGGTGAGGGAATGGCGGTAGTGAGGGAATGGTGGTAGTGAGGGAATGGTGGTAGTGAGGGAATGGTGGTGGTGTGGGAATGGTGGTAGTGAGGGAATGGTGGTAGTGAGGGAATGGTGGTGGTGTGGGAATGGTGGTAGTGAGGGAATGGTGGTAGTAAGGGAATGGTGGTGGTGTGGGAATGGTGGTAGTGAGAGAATGGTGGTGGTGTGGGAATGGTGGTAGCGACGGAATGGTGGTGGTGTGGGAATGATAGTAGTGAGGGAATGGTGGTAGTGAGGGAATGGTGGTGGTGTGGGAATGGTGGTAGCGAGGGAATGGTGGTAGTGAGGGAATGTTGGTGGTGTGAGAATGATAGTAGTGAGGGAATGGTGGTAGTGAGGGAATGGTGGTGGTGTGGGAATGGTGGTAGTGAGGGAATGGTGGTAGTGATCTCAGTAGTAGCAACCAGTTACCAGTAACCAGTGTACCAGTAGATGACTCACTACCAACCGTCTCTGCGTGAATCACTGTCTGTATTCATATTGCTGCTGACCATAGCAGGATTTCAAACACCCCCTCACATATGGGCACTGTGAGTCAGTCAGTCTTACGATAGAGAGCAGAGAGGCAGGCCGGCTGTGGCGCTTCCCATACTTCCGTCGTTATAATATACGTACTACCAGCCTAAGTGAGTATTTTTACCCAATCCACGTTTCGAACCCCACATGACAGTGAGGGAATGGTGGTGGTGTGAGAATGGCGGTAGTGAGGGATTGGTGGTGGTGTGGGAAGGGTGGTAGTGAGGGAATGGTGGTGGTGAGGGAATGGTGGTAGTGAGGGAATGGTGGTAGTGAGGGAATAGTGGTGGTGAGGGAATGGTGGTAGTGAGGGAATGGTGGTAGTGAGGGAATGGTGGTGGTGTGGGAATGGTGGTAGTGAGGGAATGGTGGTAGTGAGGGAATGGTGGTGGTGTGGGAATGGTGGTAGTGAGGGAATGGTGGTAGTGAGTGAATGGTGGTGGTGTGGGAATGGGGGTAGTGAGGGAATGGTGGTAGTGAGGGAATGGTGGTGGTGTGGGAATGGTGGTAGTAAGGGAATGGTGGTAGTGAGGGAATGGTGGTAGTGAGGGAATGATGATGGTAAGGGAATGGTGGTAGTGAAGAAATGTTGATGGTGAGAGAATGGTGGTAGTGAGGGAAACGTGGTAGGGGGGAATGGTGGTGGTGATGGATTGGTGGTAGTGAGGAAATGGTGGTGGTGAGGGAATGGTGGTAGTGAGGGAATGGTGGTGATGAGGGAATGGTGGTGGTGAGGGAATGGTGGTGGTGTGGGAATGGTGATAGTGAGGGAATGGTGGTGGTGAGGGAATGGTGGTGGTGAGGGAATGGTGGTAGTGAGGGAATGGTGGTAGTGAGGGAATGGTGGTGGTGAGGGAATGGTGGTAGTGAGGGAATGGTGGTGATGAGGGAATGGTGGTGGTGAGGGAATGGTGGTAGTGAGGGAATGGTGGTAGTGAGGGAATGGTGGTGGTGAGGGAATGGTGGTGATGAGGGAATGGTGGTGGTGAGGGAATGGTGGTAGTGAGGGAATGGTGGTAGTGAGGGAATGGTGGTGGTGAGGGAATGGCGGTAGTGAGGGAATGGTGGTAATGAGGGAATGGTGGTGGTGTGGGAATGGTGATAGTGAGGGAATGGTGGTGGTGAGGGAATGGTGGTGGTGAGGGAATGGTGGTAGTGAGGGAATGGTGGTAGTGAGGGAATGGTGGTGGTGTGGGAATGGTGGTAGTGAGGGAATGGTGGTAGAGAGGGATTGGTGGTGGTGTGGGAATGGTGGTAGTAAGAGAATGGTGGTAGTGAGGGAATGGTGGTGGTGTGGGAATGGGGGTAGTGAGGGAATGGTGGTAGTGAGGGAATGGTGGTAGTGAGGGAATGGTGGTAGTGAGGTAGTGAGGGAATGGTGGTAGTGAGGGAATGGTGGTAGTGAGGGAATGGTGGTGGTGTGGGAATGGTGGTAGTGAGAGAATGGTGGTAGTGAGGGAATGGTGGTAGTGAGAGAATGGTGGTAGTGAGAGAATGGTGGTAGTGAGAGAATGGTGGTAGTGAGAGAATGGTGGTAGTGAGAGAATGGTGGTAGTGAGGGAATGGTGGTAGTGAGAGAATGGTGGTAGTGAGGGAATGGTGGTAGTGAGGGAATGGTGGTAGTGAGGGAATGGTGGTAGTGAGGGAATGGTGGTAGTGAGGGAATGGTGGTAGTGAGGGAATGGTGGTAGTGAGGGAATGGTGGTGGTGTGGGAATGGTGGTAGTGAGGGAATGGTGGTAGTGAGAGAATGGTGGTTACCTGGAGACCTGGAGGTTACCTGGAGGTTATTCCGGGGATCAACGCCCCCGCGGCCCGGTCCATGACCAGGCCTCCCGATGGATCAGGGCCTGATCAACTAGGTTGTTACTGGTAGTGAGGGAATGGTGGTAGTGAGGGAATGGTGGTGGTGGTGATATATCGTAGGAAATACATGATTAGATGAAACAACAATACATAATTACAGTCATTATTTCTCCTCTCTCTCTCTCTCTCTCTCTCTCTCTCTCTCTCTCTCTCTCTCTCTCTCTACATCACCCCCCTCCCTCTCCCCCTCCCCTCCCCCTCTCTCCCCTCACAATAAATATATGTAGAGACAATCGTGTAGTAAATCCCATCAGTCAGATCACGTGTAATACGCCGTATTTTGGGACCTCCATTATTTGGGTTAATTCTCAGGCATTACCGTGTTGATATTTAATGGTGGCATGAATATATAATGCCAACTGATTACTCTAACATACATGTAATACTCTTCCTGTTAATTAGCCTCTCTGATCCTCTGTATTATGTATCATTCACGGATTAGTGTAAAATAATGATTTGTGTGTGTGCGTGTGTGTGTGTGTGTGTGTGTGTGTGTGTGTGTGTGTGTGAGTGTGTGTGTGTGTGTGTGTGTGTGTGTGTGAGTTGTGTGTAAGCTTGATGAGGTGGTGGTGGTGGTAGTGGTGGTAGTAGTGGTGGTAGTGGTGGTGGTGACACACAGTACAAGTCACTGGTATGATTCATTGTTATCCATGATTGTGAAACCTCCGACAACGGTGGACTTACAAGAAGGAAGACAACGTTGGTGCCACCAGTCATTGTGACACCAGTCAGTGTGCCACCAGTCAGTGTGACACCAGTCAGTGTGACACCAGTCAGTGTGGCACCAGTCAGTGCGGCACCAATGTGGCACAAGTCACTGTGACACCAGTTAGTGTGGCACTAGTCAGTGTGGCACCAGTCAGTGTGACACCAGTCAGTGTGGCACCAGTCAGTGTGACACCAGTCAGTGTGGCACCAGTCAGTGCGGCACCAATGTGGCACAAGTCACTGTGACACCAGTTAGTGTGGCACCAGTCAGTGTGACACAAGTCGCTGTGGCACAAATCAGTGTGACACCAGTCAGTGTGGCACCAGTCAGTGTGGCACTAGTCAGTGTGACACCAGTCAGTGTCGCACCAGTCAGTGTGACACCAGTCAGTGTGGCACCAGTCAGTGTGACACCAGTCAGTGTGGCACCAGTCAGTATGACACCAGTCAGTGTGGCACCAGTCAGTATGACACCAGTCAGTGTGACACCAGTCAGTGTCGCACCAGTCAGTATGACACCAGTGTGGCACCAGTCGGTGTCGCACTGGTCGTATGACACCAGTCATTGTGACACCAGTCAGTGCGACATCAATGTGGCACCAGTCAGTGTGACACCAGTCAGTGTGGCACCATTCAGTGTGACACAAGTCACTGTGGCACCAATCAATGTGGCACCAGTCAGTGTGGCACCAGTCAGTGTGGTGCCAGTCAATGTGGCACCATTCAGTGTGGCACCAGTCAGTGTGGCACCATTCAGTGTGACACCGGTCAGCGTGGCACCAGTCAGTGTGGCACCAATGTGGCACCAGTCAGTGTGACACCAGTCAGTGTGGCACCAGTCAGTGTGACACCATTCAGTGTGGCACCAGTGTGACACCAGTCAGTGTCGCACCAGTCAGTATGACACCAGTCATTGTGACACCAGTCAGTGTGGCACCAATCAGTGTGGCATCAATCAGTGTGACACCAGTCAGTATGACACCAGCCAGTGTGACACCAGTCAGTGTGGCACCAATAAGTGTGATACCAGTCATTGTGGCACTAGTCAGTGTGGCACCAGTCAGTGTGGCAGCATTCAGTGTGGCACCAGTCAGTGTGGCACCAGTCAGTGTGGCATCAGTCAGTGTGATACCAGTCAGTGTGGCATCAATCAGTGTGGCATCAGTCAGTGTGGCACCAGTCAGCGTGACACCAATCAGTGTGGCACCAGTCAGTATGACACAAGTTAGTGTGGCACCAGTCAATGTAGAAACAGTCAGTATGACACTAGTCAGTGTGGCACCAGTCAGTGTGACACCAGTTAGTGTGGCATCAATCAGTGTGGCATCAGTCAGTGTGGCACGAGTCAGTGTGACACCAATCAGTGTGGCACCAGTCAGTATGGCACAAGTGAGTGTGGCACCAGTCAATGTGGCAACAGTCAGTATGACACCAGTCAGTGTGGCACCAGTGTGGCACCAGTTAGTGTGGCACAAGTCAGTGTGACGCCAGTTAGTGTGGCACCAGTCAGTGTGTCACAAGTCAGTGTGGCACCAATAAGTGTGACACCAGTCAGTGTGGCACTAGTCTGCGTGACACCAGTCAGTGTGGCACCATTCACTGTTGCACCAGTCAGTGTGGCACCAGTCAGTGTGGCATCAGTCAGTGTGACACCAGTCAGTTTGGCACCAGTCAGTGTGACACCAGTCAGTGTGGCACCCGTCAGTATAACATCAGAGTGGCTTCAGTCAGTGTGACACCAGTCAGTGTGGCACAAGTCAGTGTGACACCAGTGTGACACCAGTCAGTGTGATGCTCTTACAAATAACAAAAAGGCACAATACTGTGACTTGGACAATGCACAAATGACTCGCACATAGGAGAGAGAAGCTTACGACGACGTTTCTGTCTGACTTGGACCATTTAGAAGTCACATTGACACAAGAGTATGAGGGAGCTAGTACATATAGGCGAGAGTGGACAAGGACGAGACAAAGAGTTCGAAAAAGTAGTGGTAGTGGTAAGGCTGATAGTGGAAGTAGTAGTAGTAGAAGTAACAGTGGTGGTGGAAAGTGGGGAGAGTAGTTTAGTGGCACAAATTCGAACACCTTGACCAGTCCTGAAGGGAACGCAAAAAACGTATTCATTATTATAATAATATATAAGCTGTTGAACCCTTGTGGATCATTCATTGCTACAGCCCACAAACACTGCAGGGAGAACCGCCAGATCGTGGATAGATTGTTGCAGTTCTTGGATCTGAAAAGATGATGCCACACGCATCTCAGCCTTGAGTGCCCCTCACTCTGGAGATTTTCTTTAAATAGTTCTCATCTCTGCTACTTGCACACGTCTTATCCCACAGAACCTCCGTGCTATGCCTCGATAAATACATTAGCGGTGATTAAAAGTGGCTTTGCAGCAAGGTCATATAGAGCTGTATGACCTGAACTAGTTGAGGTTCTGAGAACGGTATACAAAACAAATATTTCACTGGCATCATGATGAGGAGCTTTGCGGCAGCCAGCGTCAGGACTAGAAAATATCCATTCCTTTTGTCCCGCAATCCTGATAATCCTGCTTGTTGCCCCGATGAGATCACATTAAATCTCTGGATGAAGGACATTTCACTCGAGTATCCACTCTAGCTGATACCTCCATCCATTTCAGTGGAAGTCAGCGTAAGATACCTGGCTTATACACGTATGAAGCAGATAGAATTGTGGCTATTATTGATAGCCTGTAAGCTCTACTGACAGTAATTTCATCTGATTTTGACGAGAACAACTCATACTCTTTTTTATTTTTAAAAAATTCCAGCGTGACAAGTCAAGAGAACTCTCTCAGGTAAGGACCCACTTGGGATGAGGGGAAAGTGGGAATAGTTGAAGAATAGATGGGAGGACAGGACAGAGCTACAGAAAAAGGAAAAATGCCGGGACTAAACCACAGCAGCGTTTTCCAACGTGATGCCAACGATTTAGTGCGTGTTCGCATGAGTATGATTTAGAAAGACACGTAAACAATCACTAGCACATGTTAGAAAACGTTTCGGTCCTGGGATCTTGAACACTTCAAGATCCCAGGACCGACTCGTTTTCTAATAATATGTCCGAGTGCTTGTGTGTTTTTCTAGACAAACTTGTCGGTATCTGTTACCAATGTTTATATAACTCAAGAGTATATACACTGTGAGGTGTGTATTTCTCATTGGATATGCGGTAAGAGTTTACTTAAATTCCCATTTTAGGGATTATATTACTCATGACGCGGTGGTGTACAAGTGACGCGCAGCCTTAATAACTCCCGGGTAGTCGGTAGGCTTTAAGTCTAATAGACCAGAAAACCAGTTTGTGCTGGACGTGCATTTGATGACCCAGGATTATGACCTATAAATAGCCATGTTGCAAAAACAGCCACGCCCCCAGATGACGCAAAACAACCGCGTCCTCAGATGACGCAAAATAGCCACTCCTCTAGATGACGCAAAACAGCCACTCCCTTAGATGACGCTAAACGGTCACTCCCTCCCAACTTCTTTGACGCAATACCTGTTTTGTTCTAGGTATTACCTCGCTAATTAGTATAAACATCGAACACTTAAAATGAAATATAGACCAAATTGATTAATAAATCTTGATAAGTATTGATCTTGACGAAGCTCACTCGTGCGCGAAATGTTGCACGAGTGAAGACTTCAGCAATAAGGGTCTGTTTATTACAATTTATTCTTTTATTCCTTACTCTGACCTAATGCCGTAATTCAAACGTCAGCTGCTGTACATCAACAATAAAAACTATTCAGTCTATTTAAAAAAAAGGATATTTTTCCCATATCTTTTTCCTGTGATTTTTTCCAGCCACTTTTTTACCCTGTTGCCTTACACAATACCATAGTGTTGACTGTATGGGATTTGTAGTGTGTACCAGAACAAACACACAAGAGTCAGGAGGAAAAAAGTCAGGAGTTCCTTGAATTACAATGTTTCTCTCTCGAAACTTTTTTTTTTTGTGTGTGTGTGTGATATTCAGTGAATACTTTCACTTGTACCTGAGTGTTGTTCCCTGGTGTTGGTGAGTATTTCGTCATGTTTCAGAGTGTTGGAGTGAGGGGAAATCCAGAGACCTGTCTGGCTCTTGCTGTGGCCTCCCTCAGTCTTCTATCTAACTCTCCTCTCTCGCTTCCTCAATCCCCGTCTCTTACTGCTCTCCCTCACTGCGCCTTATACAGTTAAAAATAAGTTTATGAAGTCCTAAACCCATGTGAGTTATTTGGCTCCAGGAGTGGTTGTTGCTCGATCCTACATCAGCTAACTATTTTCGTACTGGACCAGATGTGGGTTCCATACTGGTGCTGTGAACTCCAATATGGACCTGACGCACACGGTGTACAGTATCGTGAATGACTCCTTATATGTCGAAACGCTGTTCTTAGGTTTGCCAGGCGCCCGTATGCTGCAGTCTAAGATCCTGGGGCCTTGTATGCAATTTTCGAAGTCCAGCAAGTACGTACTGCGCTTTGACGCTCGACTGCTGTTTTATGTGCAAGACTGTGCACATGATTCTTCAAAGTCACTGCAGAGTCATATTTCACCCTCAAGGTATCAACTACCATCGTTAGATGCTAAGTCACTTCCATTCATTCTCAGAGAAGCTACAGTAGTACGGTCGTGCTGTCTAGTAACCAACCATCATCGTCTTGACAGTTTTCTCGGTAGTAAATGGAGAGTCATCTCTTGCCCAAGGCGCACCAGTGTAAGCTTGCTTCAAACACACCATTGTAAGCTTGCTCCAGGCACACCACTGTAAGCTTGCTTCAGACACACCACTGTAAGCTTACTGCAGGCACACCACTGTAAGCTTGCTTCAGGCACACCACTGTAAGCCTGCTACAGGCACACCACTGTAAGCTTGCTTCAAACACACCACTGTAAGCTTGCTCCAGGCACTCCATTGTAAGCTTACTTCAGGCACACCACTGTAAGCCTGCTAAGGCACTCCACTATAAGCTTACTTCAGGCACTCCACTATAAGCTTACTTCAGGCACACCACTGTAAGCTTGCTACAGCCACACCACTGCAACAACAAGCACTCCTGTCATTCAGTGTAGAGTGGGGGTAGTTTAGAGTGAAAGGAGTGTTGAATGAATTCGTTCTATGTGATGAATGGTTGAAGGTTGAGACACTTATGCAAAATATGGGAATCTTTATTGAGGAAACGTTTCGCCACACAGTGGCTTCATTAGTCTAATACAAAGCAGAAAGGTGTAAGGAGAGGAGGAGTTTGAGGTATCAGTCCCTCAGCCTGGAGTCGATGTGTTCAGTCCATCAATCTTGTAGAATGTACAGAACAGGGCCGTAGACACTGCATCATCATGGGATCTTGATGCAAAGAATTCTTCATAACTTGTCCAACCTATGGACGAAGACCTACTTCGACTAGTGGATGGTACCACTATGACCCCGCCTCCTCCTGCTTCACCTCACCTCACTACAGTATATAAGCTACGTCTACGGCCCTATGTTTTCTCCCTCGGGAGCCAGAGACGAGTCATCGCAGGATTGAGATCCGTGCCAGGACTACGGTCTTGGTGAACATTATACATACATACCTATGCTGTACCTTCTACAAGATTGATGGACTGAACACATCGGCTCCAGGCTGAGGGACTGATTACCTCAAACTCCTCTCCTTACACCTTTCTGCTTTGTATTGGACTGATGAAGTCACTGTGTGGCGAAACGTTTCCTCAATAAAGATTCCCATATGTTGCATAAGTGTCTCAATCTTCAATTCGTTCTTTGCCTCAAGGCGACCCACTGGCTTCCTCCAGTGGGTCGCCTTGAGGCGGATGAAGGGCTCTTCGTCCAAGGAACTGGAGCTACACATTGATTGCCAGTTAACGAGCCCAACTAGGCAGCAATTTCAATAGCTTCTTAATTTTTTTGTTCAGTGGGAAGAAAAGCAAGATTTGCGCTCCTTGCTTTCAGTAGCTGCCACAGCTGACGTCTTGGACACAGTTCTTGCAGTTAGCCAGGGAAAATGACTGTCTGGATTCGGGATTTGCAGCGTGGCAGAGAAGTGGTGTGCAAGTGAGTCAGCCATTTCTCGATTGTAAGATGCAGCAGCTCAGTCTTGATCATTTAGGAGTGTAATTGTGCCGCTGGACTGGTTGCAGTGGGTTTTTTGGACCAGAGGTTACCACGCTTTGGAACCCTTTCTACCTATTGGTTGTTGTTGTGGTTGTTGAGGGAGACGGGGTTGGATTTGAGGGATACATGCAAATGAGTTAATAGGGTTATCAAAGCTTATTCCTTGGGTAGCAATGAAAATAGGTTGGGTAAATATTTTTGCTAGGGGGGTTTGGGTTTGAGGACTTGCCTAGTATGGGCCAGTAGGCCTGCTTCAGTGTTCCTCCTTTTTTATGTTTATCTTGTTACAGTTGTTATATTATGTTTTTGTTATTGGTGTGATGCATGATGACCATCGTCAGAGTATTATTAGACTTCGTCCACAAAGAGACTCATATGTGAAGATTCCTGTTTCTTATCAGTTTCCGTGTACATGACATTAACTGCCTTGTACCAGCGATGGCTAGTAGTTTGTGGAGCTTAAAGTCACATGAGGTCTTAATAGCGAGGGTTATTAAGACCTCATGTGACCTGTTCACAAACAGTCAAGAATATTTTTATCTTTAAAGCAGAGATTAAAGCAAAGTTTCAGCGGATATACGCTGAGAGATACAAACCTCACGGTGATCTGAATATTATTTCAGTACAGGACGAGAGAAAGCTTCTTTATGACATATTTCGACGTTTCAGAGCAATTTGCGGCATTTTCTAATAGTATTGATGTATTACATAGAAGCAAGTTATTGTTGATGCACTTGTATTGATTCAGAACACTGATAATGGCATATAACTGGGTGCCAACAGTGAACTGGACCATTGGGTTGTGACAGTCTCTGAGAGCAGAGTGGTCAGTTCCCAGCCTTGTGGTTTGATGTGCCAACCTATCCAAGGTGTCTACAAATTACAGTCTTCACGGGAAGGTTAATCACAGATGGGACGTGGGAAGAGGCTGAGTTATTATGGCTGGGCAAATTCACGCGTTTTAAGTCGTAAAATACGAGTTCATAAAAAAATCTCCCCCTCCCCACCTTTCCCTCTCACTTCCTCTATCTCACACTCTCTCTCTTTCTCTCTCTCTCTCTCTCTCTCTCTCTCTCTCTCTCTCTCTCTCTCTCTCTCTCTCTCTCTCTCTCTCTCTCTCTCTCTCTCTCTCTCTCTCTCTCCCTCCCTCCCCCCCCCCTCACACCCCAACTGACCAACATTTTCCAAGAAGCAGCAATCAATATTGTAAGCTCCACTACTATTACAGGTTTCCCTTAGCCACTCCATGACTGCTTCCTGATTCATTGTGTCTGTGACTCATGTTACTCATCTTCCGTGTCTGTAACTCATCATCCCTGACTCATCTTCCTCATCCATAACTCATCAGACTAACCAGCCGTGGGTCCCCTTGGCTATCATTCAGCCGTAATTGCCTAGAATTTTTTAGTATCTAATGTCGCTCATACCCATATGCCTCGTGGCACTCAATATCGTTGTGATTAACCAGGCTGTTGCTACAAGCACTCCGAAGGCCGGTGCTGTCCCTGTCATTTTCTTCCTCTTTTTTGCTTTCTAACACAAATTAGGAAGCAGCGTGGCGAGTATTTTGCTTGAGTGTGATCGCTATCCAGCTTTTGTTTTCTCTGGGATCGTCTAGACTCTAGAAGATTCATTTTATTCGGAGATTTACTAGGCAGACCAGGGTACCTTTGTGGGATTACCTAGTTACTAGGCAGACCAGGGTACCTTTGTGGGATTACCTAGTTACTAGGCAGACCAGGGTACCTTTGTGGGATTATCTAGATACTAGGCAGACCAGGGTACCTTTGTGGGATTACCTAGTTACTAGGCAGACCAGGGTACCTTTGTGGGATTACCTAGTTACTAGGCAGACCAGGGTACCTTTGTGGGATTATCTAGATACTAGGCAGACCAGGGTACCTTTGTGGGATTACCTAGTTACTAGGCAGACCAGGGTACCTTTGTGGGATTACCTAGTTACTAGGCAGACCAGGGTACCTTTGTGGGATTACCTAGTTAATAGGCAGACCAGGGTACCTTTGTGGGATTATCTAGATACTAGGCAGACCAGGGTACCTTTGTGGGATTACCTAGTTACTAGGCAGACCAGGGTACCTTTGTGGGATTACCTAGTTACTAGGCAGACCAGGGTACCTTTGTGGGATTATCTAGATACTAGGCAGACCAGGGTACCTTTGTGGGATTACCTAGTTACTAGGCAGACCAGGGTACCTTTGTGGGATTACCTAGTTACTAGGCAGACCAGGGAACCTTTGTGGGATTATCTAGTTTCTAGGCAGACCAGGGTACCTTTGTGGGATTACCTAGTTACTAGGCAGACCAGGGTACCTTTGTGGGATTACCTAGTTACTAGGCAGGCCAGGGTACTTTTGTGGGATTACCTAGTTACTAGGCAGACCAGGGTACCTTTGTGGGATTACCTAGTTACTAGGCAGGCCAGGGTACCTTTGTGGGATTACCTAGTTACTAGGCAGACCTGGGTACCTTTGTGGGATTATCTAGTTACTAGGCAGACCAGGGTACCTTTGTGGGATTACCTACTTACTAGGCAGACCAGGGTACCTTTGTGGGATTATCTAGTTACTAGGCAGACCAGGGTACCTTTGTGGGATTACCTAGTTGTTAGGCAGGCCAGGGTACCTTGTGGGATTACCTAGTTACTAGGCAGGCCAGGGTACCTTTGTGGGATTGCCTAGTTACTAGGCAGACCAGAGTACCTTTGTGGGATTACCTAGTTACTAGGCAGACCAGGGTACCTTTGTGGGATTACCTAGCTACTAGGCAGGCCAGGGTACCTTTGTGGGATTACCTAGTTACTAGGCAGGCCAGGGTACCTTTGTGGGATTACCTAGTTGCTAGGCCGCCCAGGGTACCTTTGTGGGATTACCTAGTTACTAGGCAGACCAGGGTACCTTTGTGGGATTACCTAGTTACTAGGCAGGCCAGGGTACCTTTATGAGATTACCTAGTTACTAGGCAGACCAGGGTACCTTTGTGGGATTACCTAGTTACTAGGCAGGCCAGGGTACCTTTGTAGGATTACCTAGTTACTAGGCAGGCCAGGGTACCTTTGTGGGATTACCTAGTTACTAGGCAGGCCAGGGTACAATTGTGGGATTACCTAGTTGCTAGGCCGCCCAGGGTACCTTTGTGGGATTACCTAGTTACTAGGCAGACCAGGGTACCTTTGTGGGATTACCTAGTTATTAGGCAGGCCAGGGTACCTTTGTGGGATTACCTAGTTACTAGGCAGGCCAGGGTACCTTTGTGGGATTACCTAGTTACTAGGCAGACCAGGGTACCTTTGTGGGATTACCTAGTTACTAGGCAGACCAGGGTACCTTTGTGGGATTACCTAGTTGTTAGGCAGGCCACGGTACCTTTGTCGGATTACCTAGTTACTAGGCAGGCCAGGCTATCTTTGTGGCACTACCTAGTTACTAGGAAGGCCAGGGTACCTTTGTAGGACTAGCTAGTTACTAGGCAGGCCAGGGTACCTTTGTGGGACTACCTAGTTACTAGGCAGGCTATGGTACCTTCGTGGGACTACCTAATTACTAGGCAGGCCAGGGTACGTTTGTGGGACTACCTAATTACTAGGCAGGCCAGGGTACCTTTGTGGGACTACCTAGTTACTAGGCAGGCCAGGCTACCTTTGTGGGACTACCTAGTTGCTAGGCAGGCCAGGGTACCGTTTTGCGATTACCTAGTTGTTAGGCAGGCCAGGGTACTTTTGTGGGATTACCTAGTTACTAGGCAGGCCAGGGTACCTTTGTGGGATTACCTAGTTGTTAGGCAGGCCAGGGTACCTTTGTTGGATTACCTAGTTACTAGGCAGGCTTGGGTACTTTTGTGGGATTACCTAGTTACTAGGCAGGGCAGGGTACCTTTGTGGGATTACCTAGTTGCTAGGCAGGCCAGGGTACCTTTGTTGGATTACCTAGTTAATAGGCAGGCCAGGGTACCTTTGTGGGATTACCTAGTTAGTAAGCAGGGCAGGGTACCTTTGTGGTATTACCTAGTTGTTAGGCAAGCCAGGGTACCTTTGTTGGATTACCTAGTTACTAGGCAGGCCAGGGTACCTTTGTGGGATTACCTAGTTGTTAGGCAGGCCAGGGTACCTTTGTGGTATTACCTAGTTGTTAGGCAGGCCAGGGTACCTTTGTGGGATTACCTAGTTACTAGGCAGGTCAGGGTACCTTTGTAGGATTACCTAGTTAATAGGCAGGCCAGGGTACCTTTGTGGGACTACCTAATTACTAGGCAGGCCAGGCTACCTTTGTGTGACTACCTAGTTGCTAGGCAGGCCAGGGTACCTTTGTGCGATTACCTAGTTGTTAGGCAGGCCAGGGTACCTTTGTGGGATTACCTAGTTACTAGGCAGGCCAGGGTACTTTTGGGGGACAACCTAATTGCTAGGCAGGACAGGGTACCTTTGTGGGATTACCTAGTTACTAGGCAGGCCAGGGTACCTTTGTGGGACTACCTAATTACTTGGCAGGCCAGGGTACCTTTGTGTGTGGGACTACCTAATTACTAGGCAGGGCAGGGTACCTTTGTGGGACTACCTAGTTACTAGGCAGGCCAGGCTACCTTTGTGGGACTACCTAGTTGCTAGGCAGGCCACGGTACCGTTGTGCGATTACCTAGTTGTTAGGCAGGCCAGGGTACCTTTGTGGGATTACCTAGTTACTAGGCAGGCCAGGGTACCTTTGTGGTATTACCTAGTTGTTAGGCAGGCCAGGATACCTTTGTTGGATTACCTAGTTACTAGGCAGGCTAGGGTACTTTTGTGGGATTACCTAGTTACTAGGCAGGGCAGGGTACCTTTGTGGGATTACCTAGTTGCTAGGCAGGCCAGGATACCTTTGTTGGATTACCTAGTTACTAGGCAGGCCAGGGTACTTTTGTGGTATTACCTAGTTACTAAGCAGGGCAGGGTACCTTTGTGGTATTACCTAGTTGTTAGGCAGGCCAGGGTACCTTTGTTGGATTACCTAGTTACTAGGCAGGCTAGGGTACCTTTGTGGGATTACCTAGTTACTAGGCAGGCCAGGGTACCTTTGTGGGATTACCTAGTTAATAGGCAGGCCAGGGTACCTTTGTGGGATTACCTAGTTAGTAAGCAGGGCAGGGTACCTTTGTGGTATTACCTAGTTGTTAGGCAAGCCAGAGTACCTTTGTTGGATTACCTAGTTACTAGGCAGGCCAGGGTACCTTTGTGGGATTACCTAGTTGTTAGGCAGGCCAGGGTACCTTTGTGGTATTACCTAGTTGTTAGGCAGGCCAGGGTACCTTTGTGGGATTACCTAGTTACTAGGCAGGTCAGGGTACCTTTGTAGGATTACCTAGTTAATAGGCAGGCCAGGGTACCTTTGTGGGACTACCTAATTACTAGGCAGGCCAGGCTACCTTTGTGTGACTACCTAGTTGCTAGGCAGGCCAGGGTACCTTTGTGCGATTACCTAGTTGTTAGGCAGGCCAGGGTACCTTTGTGGGATTACCTAGTTTCTAGGCAGGCCAGGGTACTTTTGGGGGACAACCTAATTGCTAGGCAGGACAGGGTACCTTTGTGGGATTACCTAGTTACTAGGCAGGCCAGGGTACCTTTGTGGGACTACCTAATTACTTGGCAGGCCAGGGTACCTTTGTGTGTGGGACTACCTAATTACTAGGCAGGCCAGGGTACCTTTGTGGGACTACCTAGTTACTAGGCAGGCCAGGCTACCTTTGTGGGACTACCTAGTTGCTAGGCAGGCCACGGTACCGTTGTGCGATTACCTAGTTGTTAGGCAGGCCAGGGTACCTTTGTGGGATTACCTAGTTACTAGGCAGGCCAGGGTACCTTTGTGGTATTACCTAGTTGTTAGGCAGGCCAGGATACCTTTGTTGGATTACCTAGTTACTAGGCAGGCTAGGGTACTTTTGTGGGATTACCTAGTTACTAGGCAGCCCAGGGTACCTTTGTGGGATTACCTAGTTGCTAGGCAGGCCAGGATACCTTTGTTGGATTACCTAGTTACTAGGCAGGCCAGGGTACTTTTGTGGTATTACCTAGTTACTAAGCAGGGCAGGGTATCTTTGTGGTATTACCTAGTTGTTAGGCAGGCCAGGATACCTTTGTTGGATTACCTAGTTACTAGGCAGGCTAGGGTACCTTTGTGGGATTACCTAGTTACTAGGCAGGCCAGCGTACCTTTGTGGGACTACCTAGTTACTAGGTATATTGCGTTCATTTAGGTGTTCTTAGTTCTGTATTGTTTTATATTTTGATTAATTTTGAAAATGGTATAAAATACCGACAAGTTGATGATTAAGACACATGTGCAACAGTTGGGTAACCTTACTGTTGAAACGTTTCGCCTACACAGTAGGCTTCTTCAGTTAAATATAGAGGCAGCAGGTGTAGTAGTGAAATGAAGATGATGTAATCGTCTTCATTTGTGTCTTAATCATCAACATGTTTTGATGAATACTGAAATGATGAGCAATTAAATTAACTATGCTACTGATGTGGTCCGTGTTGGGTATGCTGATGACAGTAATGATTCAGTCCACACGCTATGGCCAAATTAATCTCGGCACTGAAGGAACTTTATGCATAATGCGATGAACTTGGTCCACGGTGGGAGGAAAGTGTATACCGGTAAGTTAGAAATGTTGTCTGTTACACTGAGTTAACACCTGGACATCATCAACACTGAATCTGACGGAGATTTCGACCAGACACTCGCCGATGGATCGGCAGATCTTGAACGTCACTGAGGATAGTTTAAGCCCAGGAGTGTGTCAGACATCTTGTGAAGTTTGTTAAGAGTTTAAGAAAGGGTGTCGTAGTCCCAGACTAGATTAGTTGCCCTTAAATTTGTAACTGAGTTCTGCAAGAAGACAAGAATCATCTAAGCTATGCTTTCGGATTCTATGCCGTCCTTCTTCAGTTTTACCACTGTTAATATCCCTTCCAGTATCGTAAAGAACATAGAAAGATATCTAAAACAATGGTAAACACAAATAGACAAATACTAGCAAAGTTTATGTGAATATCATTTCATATTTGTATCAGAGAGAATGAGAGAGTTGATGACTGCACTATATTACGAGGAAAATATAAAGTAAAAATTTA
>NC_091301.1:11506741-11509241 GCF_038502225.1 Cherax quadricarinatus
CCTGTCAGGTATTCCCTTATCCATTGCAGTGCCCTCCCTTTTACATGCGCCTGATCCTCCAGCTTCTGCACTAATCTCTTGTGGGGAACTGTGTCAAAGGCCTTCCTGCAGTCTAGGAAAACTCATCTACCCACCCCTCTCTCTCGTGTCTTACTTCTGTTACCTTGTCATAAAACTCCAGGAGGTTTGTGATACAGGATTTGCCTTCCATGAACCCATGCTGGTTTTCATTTATAATCTTGTTCCTTTCCAGGTGTTCGACCACTCTCCTCCTGATAATCTTCTCCATGACTTTGCACACAATACATGTCAAAGACACAGGTCTGTAGTTTAGTGCCTCGTTTCTGTTTCCTTTCTTAAATATGGGGACTACATTAGCTGTCTTCCATTTCTCAGGTAGTTGCCCAGTTTCAAGAGATGTGTTGAAGATTGTGGTTAGAGGCACGCACAGCATCTCTGCTCCTTCTCTAAGGACCCATGGGGAGATGTTGTCCGGTCCCATCGCCTTTGAGGTGTCAAGGTCACTCAAGAGCTTCTTCACCTCTTCCTCAGTTGTTCGTATGTCATCCAACACTTGTTGGTATATTCCCTCTTGATGTTCCCTTCTGTGCTGTCTTCCCACAGCCCTTCCTGTCTCTACTGTAAAAACTTCCCTAAATCTCCTGTTCAGCTCCTCACATACGTCCTGATCATTTCTTGTGAGTTCTCCACCTTCTGTCCTTAATCTGATCACCTGGTCTTTGACTGTTGTCTTCCTCCTGATGTGGCTATACAACAGTTTCGGGTCAGTCTTGATTCTCGATGCTATGTCATTTTCATACTGTCGCTGGGCCTCCCTCCTTACCTGTGCATACTCATTCCTGGCTCTGCGACTGATCTCCCTATTTTCGTGTGTTCTCTGCCTTCTGTACTTTTTCCATTCTCTATTACACTTTGTTTTTGCCTCCTTACACCGTCGGGTAAACCAGGGGCTCGTTCTGGTCTTCCCGTTGTTACTGTTGCCCTTGGAAATAAACTTTTCCACTGCCTCCTTGCATTTTGTTGTTACATATTCCATCATTTCATTTACTGGCTTTCCTGCCAGTTCTCTGTCCCACTGGACCTCCCGCAGGAAGTTCTTCAACCCTATGTAGTCCCCTCTTTTACAGTCAGGCTTTTCCCATTCAACTCCTGTTATTCTCTCCACTTGCAGCTCTACTATGTATTCAAAGCACAGAACCACGTGGTCGCTAGCTCCTAGGGGACTCTCATACTTGATGTCCTCAATATCTGAGCTGCCCAGGGTGAACACAAGGTCCAATCTTGCTGGTTCATCCTCCCCTCTCACTCTGGTAGTGTCCTTAACATGTTGGTGCATGAGGTTTTTCCAGCACCACGTCCAACATCCTGGCTCTCCATGTTTCGGGTCCCCATGTGGCTCCAGGTTTTCCCAGTCGATCTCCCTGTGGTTGAAATCCCCCATAACCAGCAACTTTGCTCTGTTGGAATGAGCTCTTCTTGCCACCTCAGCAAGTGTGTCCACCATTGCTCTGTTGCTCTCTTCATATTCCTCTCTTGGCCTCCTGCAGTTCTGTGGTGGATTATACATCACTGCAATGACCACTTTGTGTTCCCCAGACTGAAGTGTACCTGCTATGTAGTCTCTTTCTCCCGTCTCATCTATGCCTTCCATTTTCTCGAATTTCCATCTGTTTTTTATGAGCAGAGTAACCCCACCTCCCCCCCTGCCCCTTCTATCTTTCCTCATGATCTGGTATCCTGGTGGGAAGATTGCATCTGTTATTGTCTCCGTGAGTTTTGTTTCTGTAACTGCTATGATGTCTGGGGACTTCTCATTGATTCTTTCTTGCCATTCCTCATGTTTATTCGTTAATCCATCTGCATTTGTGTACCAAACCTTCAACTTCTGTTCTAATACTGTAACTGTGGTGCAGGGGGTGGAAACAGAGGGATTGGTGTGTGATGGTTGGTTTGGATTGTTCAGTTGCCTTGGGGGTGTCGTGGCTGGAGTCCTTCTGCAGGTGTTTCTGAGGGGTGTACTTGTCCTTCCATTTGATCCTGGGTTATTCTGCTCTCCTTTTTCATTTCCTCCCATTTCTCCTTTCGTTTTTGAACTCTCTCTTTCATCGTCTTCCTTTCGTCCTGTGTTCTGTCTCGATCAAGGTACACACTACGGAACTCCTGCTTGCTCTCAGCTGTGCTTTCTCCTGCAGGATCATGGTTCGGGTTGATTCTGCCTTGAAAATTACTTTGAGAGGCCGATTCCTTTTCTTTGTGAACCACCCAATTCTCCGAAAATTTGCCACCTGGGTCATGTCCCCCTCGCCTATCACCTTCATGATATCTTCAATCGCTTTTTTCTCCTCCTGCTTTCTTTCATCATAAGTTTCCCCTTTAGCTTCGTCTAGCCCATAGACAAACACGGATCTCTCCCTTTCCACCTCCCACTGTGACTCCCATTGCATCCTCTGATGTGTTTTAGTTTCTTCCCGTGGAGTGT